>NC_060243.1:18921692-19224722 GCF_021155785.1 Neodiprion fabricii
AGCCATCAAGTCGCGGAAATCAAGGAAATGTTTTCGCGCGAGTTCCTGGAGTTTGTGCAAGGAGTAAGTCGCTTGATTTTCGCGAGATGTGCGCAAAGTTCGGCGATAATTCCGTGTGAAGAGTCAGGTGAGTCGTCGTCGTGTCGTTTGTTCGTAGGGCGACTGAAGTACGTGCTCTGTGTCTCTGATTTTATAATTTCCGCAACCGAGTCGTGCGGGAAAATAGAAGGGATGAACGAACGGACGGACGGACGGACGGACGGACGGATGGATGGATGGATGGATGGCGCGAAGCGGAGAAGAGGAGGCCTTGTTAATGCACGTCCTCGCCTCTCTTAAACCCGCCATATTTATTACCAAATGTACGACTCACGCTTCCGTCACTGTCGGAATCCAGCCCGCATTGATCACTCTCCTTTTTTCATGAAGCTGAAGCTGTATCAGCCAGAGTTAGCATCCAAACGTGTCAAACTTTTTAGAGACAGAAAAATGCCGTTCAGTTTTATTCTCGATATACGGACTTCACTACCTCATTCGAATGAGCATTAGGAACGTTTGGCTGCTAATTCTGGTTGCTAGTTTCAGCCTCGTTTTTTTTGCACTTCGGCACTCCGTTATTCTTTCCTTCTCTATGTAATCGATTACTCGATATATATTAGCTACATTTCAATGAAAAACGATTTTGCTTTATCTGTCATCTTTTCATTTGTCTGTCAGGAATTTTTCCAACAAATTCTATGATTTATATAATATCTTTCATCGTATATATTAATCGGTAATAACGAGAGTTTCGATTCAGGAAATTCGGAAGTTTTAGACCGACAACAAATCAGAAGACGCTGATCAAGAATTTCAAAAGTGATCCAAAATGTCATATTTACAAGATCCGGAAATTGGAAAAAAAAAATTAAAACAATAAAGAATGTAAAAAGTTCAAGCAAATAATTACGAATCAGTGTGAGTCCTACATATTTGTTAAAACAAAATATCTTAGTAACAATGTATTTGCTAAAAAAAAAAACAGTAGAATTTTTCAAAATAAAAATGTCAACAATAACAACGGCGAGAATTTTGCTTCGACTCGAATTTGAGTAGCTCTTGTCGGTAAATTTTCTCCAAATCTTAATAATAATCCCTGTACAGTATATAAATTACTGAATGGACAACGTGCTTTTCGTTCTTTATTTTAAGCTCGCGTGTGCGAGTGTACGTACACAGTTTCTTTTTCTACACTGCGAGACTTTAAACGAAGAAGGGGGAAAATAGTTACAGGGTGCGGTGGTCAAGAATGGGCCACGAGATCACGAGCAGCTCCCTGGGTAATTTCTTTTCTCTTACGTTTTTCGTTTCGTTTTTGTTGGTTGTAGATATGTACATATACCTGCCCATATTTAATACATACGGTAAACACTTATACTTTTCACCTATACGTATAACAGATTATACATACGTATAATCATATCCAAGCCCTCCCTACACGTCTCCTATTCGCATCGCGAGTACTGCATACTCATGTAGCAGTATCGTTCATAGTATTTTATTCAGATTATTATACTGATATATACACGTAGGTATGTCCAGAAAGATGCTTCGGTACTTCAGCAATAGGATTATTATATTTTAATACGTGTCCAACGATCGTCAAAGTCGTTTTAAAAATTTGATACTCAATTTTTTCCTATCTTTCCTTACTTACATTTTTTTTTCAACATTCGATTACGTATTTGGGTTGATAATTAACGAGCGTAAAATTGCTGAAAGCGATTGAAGAGGAGAAAAGGAAAAAAAGAAAAAAAAATCTCAATAATACGTGACGAATACTTTAATCATAATTATTTTCTCAACTCTGGATAGTTTACGTGTAATGACACGATCGTCTCGAGTGCTGAAAAAATTTCCGCTCAACATTAAATTGATTGATAGAAGTAAAAAATAATAATGTACCTGATCACTAATTGACAGGCGTATAGTTGAACCCTGTGTTTTGGTGGTTAGTTTTTTTACTTCCCTATTTTTTATTCTTTCTTTTTCTTCTGAGCCTCGAGGCGACAGACGGTAGCCAGCCAGCCAGCCAGCTTCGCGTTAAGTTAAATATAAACGTGCTGATTGAGCTCTCGCGTATAATAGAGGAAGAAAAAAAAGGTGCGTGTGAATGCAGAGATTTGGCACGAAGTCTCTCCCAGGAAACTGAGGTGAGAATAATAAGAAGAAGATGACAAGATGATGAGAATATAAGAAAAAGAAGAACGACAAAATCTCCAAACTCGATACCTACTTCGTCGTATAACCTCGACTATTGGCCTGCTCATCGATATCGGGCGAATTGACCCTGAAGCCGTGTCGATTTAATCTGCGCCCAGGTAAATCGAGAGAGAAAGAGAGAAAGCGGGAATGAGAAAGAGCGGCTTTTCCGTTCTCTCTCTCTTTCTCTCTCTCTCTCTCTCTTATCGTAAATAATCTGGCACGGTCGTACAATGCCTGCGGATGAATACTGCGGGATGATACCACAACGATGATGATGATGATGATGATGATGACGACGAGAAGGAGGAAGAGGATGACGCCGATCGCGGTGATGATTTGTAATATTAATTGTTTTCAAAGGGCGTCGAAGCCTGACCTCAGGATCACCTCAACTCGCCTCGTCGCGTCGTCTCAGGATATAACAACAATTCCGACTCCTGCACCAGCTGTCTTATCGACGGAGAAGATCGGGGACGAGATATTGTTACATTATACCCTCAAACCAAGCAAGTGTTGTTGCTGGCCATTATTGTAACAATGCATGAACGATATAACAACTAAACGGAGTGAAATTTAATGTAGAAAGTTTAACGATTCTTGCAGTGGTTTATTTCTCTGTAGAGATCAGCGACTCGGATGGGCGGAGACAGCCGCAAACAAAGATCACATTTCCTTCTCCATTTCTTGAACAGTTTCGTCCATCGATTATCGATCACAGGATTCATTGTTCGAGCGAATGATGCGTCATGCTCGATCAGGGGACGGACGAAAAATTTTGGCTAGTTTGTTGAGAAAGTCACGGTTTTATCAATCGGACGAATCAGATTGATTGAAATGTTCGTAAAGACGAACGTGACAAGTCATGATCAATAATATGTTCCGAATAAATTATAAATCTCTGAAAAAAAAGAGCAGTACGATACTCGATATTTTTGTTTCGCTCGATATTGACGCTTTGCCAGATATCCTGAGAAATAATTGTTACATTTTTGAGGAAAATGACTAGACATACTTGATACGGGTTGAAAAGATATGACGTTTATTAAGTAAAGTGCTTCCAGTACTGAGGAAATTGACATAGTTGCTCGGTAAACGGATGAGTAGTAAAAAAATGTTCAATTTCTTGGCAACAGTGATAAAAATGTTGAATGAACATTGATCCAAAATTTATCAATATTTTTGAACATCAGTAAAGCTCCAATAAATACATGTTGATTGAATAGTGAATTTCTCCGAAGAATGAACCGCCATGACCGATTTTTATGAGTAAACTGCTCAATATGTTGAGAAATTGATCCGGATGAAAATCATTTAAAACAAATATGTCGAAATTTCTCAGTATAAAAAATGATGATTGAGGTGTCGAAGGAGAAAATGTTTAGTATCCAAAAAAAAGTGGTGAACATAACTAACTGATGAATGAATGAATCGATTAATCTATAAAAATATAAAAATAGATGTATTGCATACGTGATGCTTGAAAAAATTCTCGACATCGTGACAAAATTGTTCAACGCTTGAAGATAATTATTTTCAGGTATCTGATGAATATTACGTATAGTGATGAATGTTCGTAACCGGAACATTGTTAGAAATGCTCGAACGAAATAAAAAAAGTTTGATACTTGATAATATCGAATGAATTAAAGCACTTTGTCTATAGTAACGCATATTTTAACTAATTTTAGTGATCGTGAAATAGGTTACAATCGTAAAACTTTTCCGTTTCTAGGCGTTCTTGAGCACCAGTTCCGCAG
Organism: Neodiprion fabricii; assembly: GCF_021155785.1. Lineage (NCBI taxonomy): Eukaryota > Metazoa > Arthropoda > Insecta > Hymenoptera > Diprionidae > Neodiprion > Neodiprion fabricii. The sequence continues at coordinate 18,925,694 of NC_060243.1, forward strand.
CTAATTGACAATCTTTTGAGGTACGACGAAAGGCTATAAATTCGAGCGATTAGGAGCTGGCAAGGTGCCCCGCCACACGATACGAACATGCGGCGAACATGGAGAAACGAGGTGTACATGCATCGGTGAGGAGTGCAGCGAAAAGGAGAATCGAGAATCGTAAATTGCGAGTTGGACGGCTGCGAGTCGGCCGGGAGCGATAAGATTGGCCGCGATATCACTTTTCGATTCTCACGGCGGCGGGGCCCCGGGTCACAGCTATCGCATACGGGCCCCCGACCCCCACCACCCCACCTATTTCTCTATCTGCGCAGAAGAGCTTCGCTCCGAGTCTAACAAAGAGCGGCTATTCGCTCGGCGCGCGCATGCGCGCACGCATGCGCAGACACGCGTTTGCCGTTCGCGCGGATCGTTGACTGCAGGTGCAACTCTAGTCGCAATCGCGTTTTTTCAAATTTCTGTGTTCCGTTCACGCAATGCGTGTACGGAAAAAAATTATTCCAAATTGAGGGACCGTCGGACCTCCGACAAATACGGTAAATCTTATTTCACGATTCTTTCTTTTTCCAATAGTTAGAAAATCTCTTTAAACCTGAGGCGATAATATAGGGCTTGTGATGGCACTTGTGTTTTGATCAGGAAGATTCGGAATATTGGCAAAAACTGTTCTCACTCCTTTTCAGGTTAGGGTATAATTCTGCAACTGAGTCCGATATTTTTTGTGTTTTATCATCAATTTTCACAACTATCCTGAGACAATGCGCGAACACGATCATTTTCCAAGAATTGAAAGAAATTTCGTTACTTAAAATAAGGAAAATTTGTGATAAACGATTTTCCATATTTGACAAAGATTTGACAACCTGAAGAGTATTTATGAGTTTCGATGCCATGTCTTCGCAAAATTGAGTTTGATTAGAAATTTTTTGCAATATAATCGTCCAGATGCTGGTAAGTCGATTTTGGTCAGCAAAGATGGATAGATCATCGACCGAACTGATAATTAACGAGTTTGTGAAATAAACAGATCAAAAATCTGAACGATATTTATTCAGTCCTAGCTGATCAATACGCACTTTCTGACAATTCATCTATAATTCAGTCGTAAGTCAAAGGCACTTCTTTGGCCATGTATAACATACGATAATGCATAGATAACCTCAGAGTTGCATTGAAGTACTTGCACTAAACGATTATCTATGGGTCACTTTCAGATTCTTAGCATCGATATACAGCCCTACATTTCAGAGATCGAAGTTCAAACCTCGTTTCAAGTAATCTTTGAGTCAGCACCATACGTGGTTATACCATGGAGCAACAGAGTATACCTTTTTAAGCTACGCCGCTTTGCAGTAAAATAAAATTATTTTATTGGTTTTTGAAATTGGTATTGGAAACTGAACACTTTGATCATGACATCTGGTGGCAAAAAAAATAATATACATTTTTAGTGTGCATCTCACGTGCACCTAAATAAATGATCGAATCGCAAGGAACATTTAAATAAAATAAAAAAGCAAACAAAATTTTCTAAAGATACCGTGGAAGTTGAACAAATGAACAAATTTTAGCAAATGAGCAAATGAATAGTTCCGTTGAAATCACGAGAGTGGAATGTCTGAAAATGATAATTAAAACGCCATGAGATTTTAATGTATTATCGGGACTTCCTCGAAACTTTACGAAGTCGGGAATGTATGTCAACTCTTTGAAAATCATATGCAATTTTATATTTATAATCGCTAAATATTTACAAATATCCTGTAAGGGTCATCCAAATGAACTTGTATATGAAATGTAATGGATGTATACTCTATTGAAAATTTCTGAAATCTCATGAAAAGATATTTTTGATCTCTCTACAAGTGTGAAAAAGTATGAAATCTCGTAGAATCCTGTGAAACATGAGCTTTGAGAATCATAATAGTTTATTTTGGAACCTCAAGAAATCTTTGGAAGTATCGTACTTTTAATTGATTTTTCTATGCAGATAATGAAATCTTTGCGATAAGAAAAGAATTTGAAAATCGGAGCTCATTGCGTTTAAGAACCGGATTTCATTTTAGTTTCAAGTTGCATCGGGTCGCATTTCTACAGTTAGGTATATCGGAGCATTGTAAATCGAGCCTGATTGTGGGTCGTACAGTCAACGTAGCCGGGAAATCTGCAAAGTGGTGAATCTGCAACGTTCTGACCTATAGGTTAGTTTGTACCTTCGTTCAGTTCGAAGATTATCAAGGTAAAGTTACGGGACACTTGTATCATAAATTGAAGTCTGCTTGATTTCCAGCTGTCATTTTGCCCTATCTAATCGTTAACGAACCAGGCTGTCCGCCGATAGCAGACGCGTCTCGAACCTTCCAACGCCGATGCAACTTTCCAACCACGGAACCGTGGCGCTGCAGCAACGCCGCAACTTCCTCTGAATCCGTCTACCAATCCTTACAATTAGCCAATACGCGTCTTGTCGTTATATCCGTATTACGTATACGTCTATGTTTACAATCAACGACAAGACAGTCCAAGTGTACAAAAGACGCCTTATAGACAAACTCGAAATTTTGCACACCTTGTTTCCATTCAATAAAATTTCCAGTAAAAGTGAAAGACGCCTTTACAGCCCGGGCTAGTTTAAATTTCAGATGTTTCGAAGACGCCTAAAAATAGCATCTGAAATTTCAAGCACAGTTTGGAATTGATCGAAACGTCTTTAAGTCATAATTGGAGTATCAGAAGTCTATTTAAAGAAAAACCTCAGAGTCGTATTTAAAAAAAAAAAAAAACTTTTCACGTGTTTATTGAAAATTGTGCAAGTCTGAAAAATGCGTTATAGATGCAACCAACATTTTGGATAACTTATTTCTCCGAAATCAAAATTTCAGACGGCTGAATGACGCCTTATTACCGTACTTGAAATATCAGATGTCGTATAAGAGACGCCTTAAAGACGTAATCAGAATTTTGAACATCTGAAAGCGCCTCGAAGACTTAATTAAACAATCTATTAAAAAAAAAAAAAACAGCATCTAGAAGATGACAAGGAACAAACGTAATAACAATTTCAGACGACTTTGAGAAGTTTTTTGGATCTCTGCCCTATACATAATTGTTGTACATAACTCGATGAGAAAACAATAACTTTCAATGAAATAAGGTTGAGGTTATTAACATTACTTTAACGATACATTTTTAGAAAAAATCGTCATTTCGACCCTTGCGATTATCCGAAATTCAGTTAGTAAATTATGACAAAGAAAATATGTTCACGTTTTAAAAATCCAACTCCTGATTGGGGACAGACGACAACGATGTTTCGATACGTCAACGTTACTAACTTTAGTCTCGTTGCATAATACCTAATAAAATATAAGACCCTAATAAATAATCAATTTTTGGAAAACTGCAAATCTTATTTAAATAATCACAAATAAAATGCGTATAATATTGAACTAAAAATCAGAAATACTCACTTACGGATACCAGAAGAATGGTATTTCAGTGATATCATTCTTTATTATTATAAGACTGATGACTATTCCGCACGTTACTTCAGCATGAAGGATTCGTTAGTTACGGTTTTACTTTTTTTTTTACCTATTACAAATCGGTTATTGGAACTCTGTGTGTAAATATTATAACGGCAGTCCATACAATGACATTATAATAGTAATATTACGTAGAATAAAACCTATGCAAGCAATGTTGATAGTGAAGTTTATTTTGAAACCGCACTCTAACCGGCTAAATTGCCGTTACGTCATCAAATAATTCAAATTGGGAACAACAATAGCCATTTTAAAATTAAACAAAAATTACATCTCAGAGATTGACGTTTCAGAAAAAATCACGCGAAGAACATAAAATTCGTTTTACACAAGAAAATAATCTTGTACGTATATGATAAATGATACATTTTATCGGACAAAATAGCGTTTCTTTTTCTTCTTTTCCGTCCGTCTGCGAATACCACATACACAACAATAATTCAAATCTTGAATAAAGCGCCATATTGTATTCGCAGTTTATCTATTCACAAGTAAAAAGAAATAAAAAATCCACACGTTTGACGTACATATAAGACGTATTTTTGACCTAATTTAGCGATTTTCATACTTTATAACTGGTTAATAACGTGATACGAATATTGCATTTATGTTCCGTTTCATTTTATCTACTTCGATATCAGACGAGAGACATTTTTCGTTGTTATTACTAATACAGTCTCAAATTGTTTTCATTTTTTATTATATGTACATGAATCAGAAAATCTGACACAAGTGTTACTCTGTTATTTAATTATGGTAACAGAAATAATATTTTCTTGTAACTACTACGACGATTTGATTATGGCGAAACAGAGAATTGATTTTGAGGCCTGAATGACTTGAAACGTTACAATAATCACGAAATATATTATCGTCAATTGTATTCAATAATCACGTTACACAGTCAATGGTACCGTATTTTCTCTTAATACACTGAGAGAAATTTTTAACTCCGGTTACCGCTCAGTCCTTAACTATTTTCATTTTTTACCACAATTGAAAAATATAGTTCTAGGTACAAAATGAAAATTACCTTTCTAGCTGTTACCAAAAGGTCTAGTATCCGTTACTATTCTTTCTCATTACGATCACTGTTACTATATTGTCTTGTAACTGTTGCGAAAATTTAATACTTGTGCGACAATAAATTGATGTTGAAGCCTTGTTTAACTAAAAGAGCAGCGTGAACCGAACAAACTGATGTTGCATTGCAATTACCAAAAAAAGGATCGACCATAGCGGAAAATGGTTACGCGTACCTCGTTTTTCCTAATTCCAACAACAGTCAAACATTTTTCTTTTTTTTGACGATATACCTGTTTTACTGAATTTTTCTAGTTACTGTAACAAATGAATTTTTTCTCGGTGTACCAACAATATTTAAACTGTCGTCGTAACGAAGCCTGTTTCACCAGAATTCTCTGGTACTTGCAGCAAGTGAAATATTTCGTATTGTTAGTGTAAAGGCACAGTCGAAAAAAGAAAAACCGAATCCGCGAATGATTCATGGGAACAGGGTGAGTACAGCGAATCTAAAAGGCGTAGGGCTTTAGACGCGTATACGTATATACGTATAAATACCTGTATACACGTATATGTACATACATAACAGATATTAGCTATCTATGTACGCTGTACAAGCATACCTATGTAGGGCTACGATGTGCGGGCTGGTCGCGGGCTGGGGGCCCACCTGTTGACACGTGGCAAAATACTCGGCGAGCTGGTGATATAGAAAGGAAGATAGGAGGCAGGAGCCGGGGAGCAGGAAGCAAACAACCGTCGGTCTGGCTAGCTATGTGCCAACTATACGTCGAGTACATAATACGCGTGAATTACAGTCAAGTATTTACCTGGATAGATTAACACTTAGAGTCACACGTTATTGTGCTGGGTGAACTTTTATAGCAAGATAACATTCTATGTTCTGTAAATTTTGGAGTCGCTGATTACGGATCTGAGATTGGATTTAAAAATTTCTAGGCGACGGATCCAATATGGCGGATGAAAAATTCAAATTGCATCGAATACGGTGAAAAAACTCTGTCCGGGGGTTTTTGGTGACGTCGTATTGAATTTTCAAAATCTGATTTCAGATTCGTAATCAGCGACCTCAAAAACCCGTGGACAGAGTTTTTTCTCCGGATTCGACCGAATTTCAAATTTTCGTCCGCCATATCGAATTCGGCATCTTCAATTTTTTAAATCCGATTTCAGATTCGCAATCAGCGATCCCAGAAACTTATAATAAAATATGTATATGTGCAGAAGCGTGACTTTCTCGGTAATAAATTATTCCTTGAATTTTCGCCATTTTTTTCCATCAATTTGATTTTAACGATGACGATTTACATTATATCGTAATAATTACTCACGAGTATTGAAAAGCTATTGATATACTATCAGAAATAGCAAAAAAACGCAAAAAATAGGTTGAAAAGTTTAATGAATATACAAAAAAAAAAAAATGGATGTAAAATAGGGATGTAAATAATGTAAAAACTCAAAGGAATAATTAAATCAACCGGTCGCGTGATGAACGAATCGCAGAACTTGACAATTAATGGGAAATACAGGCATTCGCTCGCGTCGTTTTCATATACATGGTACGAAAATGTTGAGTGTAGTTTTATAAAATTGTTGCTAGTTAATTGATGATCAGGAGCTGACAATTATTAAACTGTAAGTACGAAGAAAGGTTTTTTTTTTAAATTTGAAGAGTATAGCGATTCTTTGGAAACTAGACGAGAAAAAGTTTTCATAAAATCGTCTTCTTGCAGCGTTGATCCAAAGCAGGATCAGAATGTTATGACAATTTGAAAATTCGTCAACTCTTGATCAGCATGACAATGTATCAACCGAAAAAAAATTCTATTGTAACTTCCTTTACTGATGTTATGAAATGCAGGCATCTTTTCTACATAGTTAATGTGCTAATTTTCTACACAATAAATCATCGCCACAAAGAAATTTCGTCAATTACAAAGAAAAATTCGTTGATTTCTGCGAAACTATCGTCACTTACGTTGACGGTAGATCGACTGAAATGAATTTTGGAAAACCTGAGCAAGTTCGAAAAATTGTAACGATCTGCACGAATCCGTAATTGTAAAAAAATACCTAAAACGATTTAAAAAGGATAAATCCGAAAGTACGTTTTTACTGATTAATTTCGAAGCAAGTGCGTTACACGAAATGATGAAACTGTCAGTATGATGGATTCGTACGCTTTTTGAAATCTGAAATTCCCCGACTTTTCCAGATATTCCAGTCTGAAAATACGATTTTCCCAGCAAACTTTCAAGAAACATGGCGCTGATTAATGACAATATTTTTTACACATTAACACTAATACCTTCAATATTACATACCTAGTAAATATCTTACTCTCTGACTATCAATAATTTACAAACAGCAGCCTGCGATTTTCCGTAGGAAAGAAACGAAAAAAGTTTTGGTATAAAGTAAAGTACGAAGTGGTGCAACGAAACTAAATTTCAAGTGCCATTTTTTTTCTTAACATGGACAATACTTTGTACGAGAACGAATTTATTTCGTCGACAGACTCAAAATTCCAGTCTTATTTTCGATATTCCCTAACTTTTCCTCGCTGTAAGAAATTCCCCGAGTTTTCTCGATTATCCAGGTTTTTCTTGCGCGTACTAAACCTGCCTGTACCGTAATCGCATGTATGTATATATATGTATATAAGTAAGAAAGATAACGATTGGCAAGCACGACTTACAACGACGCGAGATAGTTGTAACATCGTATCGTTAATTGGTATTTTTACCAGCAACGCATCGCTCCACCGCAGCTCTATCCATCCATCCATCCATCCATCCATCCATCCAAGTTTCAGATATCCGTCAGTCTGGCAATGTTCGCATTCTTCGTTCCGACGGACGATAAGCGCTCTCAGAGTTGATTATAACAGCATGATGCTGTACAGTTTACCACTTCAGATAATCGCAATTATTATTCACCATACTTAGTTCGTGAAATTCTTTCTCTCTCTTGCCGCATCGTACATTCATGCACTATCGGTGAATCAGTGAATTTCGGAATGATTCACAGTCATGCACTGGTTTGATCAGCCGCACGATGTCACGGTGAATAATAGTTTTGCGATTATGCTAAGATTTCAATGCAATTGCAAGTACAATTTCTCCTCGGACAATCACTTGGTCAGCAATATTTGCACACAAATCTCACCCGAATATATTCAGGAGCCATTATTCATATCAGAGAAAACAGCTTCGATGTTGATGATCCTCTTCGAGTCACAATGACAAGTGGATATATAAATCAATGATTGACAGTGTATTTTCGTCATCGTTCATTTGTACTTTTCATCGCGAAGAGTCGATATTTTCGATGAAACTTGTAATGCTTTAGTTTCTGTGTAACAATCATCAACTATCAACGCTCGCAATCGATGTTGAACTAAGATACGAGTTTCTGGAAACACGAACCTTCATTCATCACAAGTACAATTCATGTTTCAGGAATATAGTCAAACCTTGGAACACTATTTTCCCTGTTCATCAAAGTCAACTTACGGTATCAATTCATATATAATATATGGAACAGGACATATCGATGAAATTAAGATATAGCAACAGTGAAATTTTGACAGGTAATTCAAACCTCAGAAGTATCTGATAATTTTGTTCACCAATTTCGACTTTTAGAGTGAATCCTGCAAACAATAGAACTCTATACGAGAAGAATAACGAGCATATTACATGATCACCGTGAGATTCGGGAAAATCGAAGATTGTTTTTCCTTTTTTCAAAGTTGTCTTTCTTCTGAGCTTCACTCCGCTCAAATCCCATCAATATTTTCCCACTTAAAATTCATTACAGTACTTTTAACACTGTTTCGGAGCATACAGGTTAATCGCCTGAAAATAAAAGTAGTATTCCAAACCTCGGACGAGTTGCGATCCTAATGCAGCATAAATTTAGCGGCGTTTTAATGAATGTAGCAGTTTTTTTGATGGTCGGAAGCTTTATACTTGAGGCGATGTGATTTTAGGTTTATTATTTTAAGTGAGAGGGGGATTCGCGGAGTTTTACTTTGGGCGACCGCTAATAACAAATCTCTCAATTTTCGCCGGATTGCATCATCGACTCAATTCTTTTCCTCCTTTCTTTTCCTCCACGAGTCTGTTGCATCGCAACTCTCTTCTCTAGCGTATCTCGTCGTCCGATAGCCTCGGCGGTGATCTCCGGGACAAGACAACAATGCAATCGCTCAAGGCGCGCGGTGTTATACATGCACCAATCGTCGTATACAGAAAACATCGAGGCCCGTTTTATCTTCCAGACGAGATGAAAATATCCATCAGCAACATGCACAAGTGATAGCCCGCTCACAGTTCGCCAGTATATTGCAACGCTGCCTTATCCGAACGCAATTCAACTCTCGTGTTTCTCTTATTTTTTATACCCCTTCGAGACGCGCCGCATTTGCACAACATATGCTGGAAAAAATCGACGAACAGTCCATGAAGATTGATCAAAATCGCACCCACTCAAACATGAACGATCAATGACCAATCGCAACTCGAACTTTCTACACAGACCGAATTTTGCACGTACAAGCCGAAACGGTTAGTTTTAATTTTTTTAAATTCTTTATTGCTTCAGACGATGTTTGATACACGTATTCGTATTGAGAAACTGACTGAAACGACGCCGTTGCGCCACCCCTAAGTCATAATCCACTACGCATTTTCAATTCCGTTTCAACTTTTCAACCCCTCTATAAAACAGGGGATGAACGCCGGCGTTTGGTGCGATAGTAGTACACATTGTGCACACAATGGGAGGGTCTTTGAAATTTACACGTCAACTGAACAACCCTTTTAATCCCCCAACCGGCACACTGCAATTTCTTACAAATATTTATGTACTGCATTTTGGAGCATCGGGGATTTATGCACACAAGGAATGATGAAACGTTTAACAAAGAATATCAAAATTTACAAATTTTCATTCTTGGTGTTGTATTCTAGTTCTTCGTCATGTTTTTTTAATTCCCCTGAGACGGACGAGCTTCGGGAGAACGTCTACCAATCAAGTTTTCCTCTTTGAGTCACTATATTTAAGTATTTATTTAATCGCGTAGATAAACGAAATATTGAAGAAAACTGAGAATTCAAATTCTTGCGGAGGAAAAATATCTGAGCACCGAGGGAAGGTGCAGAGTGCAAAACAAATAGGCAAACAACGTTTCCAACGTATAAAAATTAGGTCATCTTAATTTTATACAATAAGATCAACGCACGTAATGAAAAACTCAAAATAAGATTCGATGACAATTAATATGCAATTATGATATTACCAAACTCGAATATTTTTTTAAAGTTACTCTTAGCTTTCGGAGTAGTAATTTTTTTGCTCTCACATTTCGATAACGTTTCATTACTGACTTGAACGTCGTCATAAGACTCACTGATTTGTAACGGGATTTGGCAAAGATGAGTTTCATACTTTCATCGCTATAGATAAGCTTCGCCTCAAGCTTCACAAGGAATGTCAATATATCTGACAATGAAAACCGGTGGAACATTTGGACACATGAAACAGTTTTCTACACGAAAATACATCGCTCGCGAATAAGCCAGTGTCGATGCATACATGCGACGTGTTACAACTCGAGTGTGCATACACGTGTAATGAGTGTATGGGTATGTAGGAACGCGGTGGAAGAGCGGACATGCTTGGTGCACCATCGACATGCAAGCCTCGATCTTATCTGTGGTATTAGCAAGCATATCGGCTGGCAATAGCCGAGGGAAAAGTAAAGTTCGCGAGTGCTCCGAGCACTCGGGATCGTTTTAAGCTGTTCTGCATCGTCTCTGAAGCTGCTGCTGCTGCTGCTGCTGCTGTTACCGCGCTTCTTCTTCTTCTCCCTGCACCGACTGCCCTTATCGACGCAGGATCTTCAAACGGCAGGGAACTACTGTCTGTTATACCGATGCGCAGATGCGCCGCGATCTCTTGGCCCGTGAGCTTGGCTCATGCGCTCTCGATCACGCGACAAACGAGACCCCCAACCACCACCATCACCATCACCACCACAATACATAACCATTTGTACTCTGGTTGTTACCTTACAGCCCGTAATGGGCACTGCAGGGGTCATGAAAGAAAATCTCCCGCTCTCCAAGAGCCACGAACGTTTACCGATCTTTTCGTTTTTCTGCCAAACGAAGGGAACCAAGATTATCGCTACAATTCCCTGAAATTCCATTTTTACTTCACCTCTTCTCGAGTTCAAGATTGCTGGTCGTGACCAGGTAAGAGGCGTGAAAAATTATATCAATAGTATGTGAAACGACTTCTTACATAGTTTAGATCTGGAGTCCTCGTGGTTGGGTAATCCTTAAGGAGCGAAATTGAGGTGTGATAACCTTTTGTAACCAAGGTCTGAATTCCTCATAGTTTGCAGAAACTCAGACAAGAACAATTCATAAGTTTTAGCGTTCAGAAATTGAAAATCGAGAGCGAAACCTAGAAGACCGTGACACGTACAATCGTACTAATGGAAATGATGTTCCGAACCGATTTTAATGTATTCGTTTAAATCATTGTCCATGTTCCCACCCTTCCATGCGTGACTTTGGAAAAATACGCTAATGTGAATAATAAAAATACACTGCCAGATCTGCTAAAAGCTAAGAATCCTAAGCAATGCCACTAGAGTTTGTATTCAAAATTTGCCGAATTTTCCCAAGCATACCATTGACATAAGGAGTAAAAATGGTTTAGATAAAATACAAAATGGCCAAAAAATTGAAGACTAATATCAAGATGATGAGAAAGTTGCTCAAGAATTTTTATGCAAACTATCAACATCTTTTAACCCTGTGGATGAATGTGCCTGAAGTTTCGATCCATCAAGTTTGATTACCAACTTATCTGGAATGAAAACTAGCAAGCTGGTAGCTATAATTTGAGAGTGCGGACTGATGAAATTGTCACCAAATACTGCATTCAACTATTGAAACTGTTTGGATCAGGTTTGAACGATCGAAACTTGAGGTGCATGTGGACTGACCAATTAGCTCATGGGTAAGCTGCATACGCTGCAGACATGCAACGCGCTACTATAAGGATCAGAGGCACTTGATCCCAGTTTCTCGTGTCCTGACGTCAGTGGTAGTCGGAGGATGGATAGATCATAGGTGTATGCGGAGAGGAAGGCATGCGTAGAGACGCATGCATCGGTTAGGTAGGCACCATTTCGCGTAGCCCTTATTGAGGCACAGTTGGTGACGGTATCGCGAGCACATCGTCTGCGCGCTGGCCTTATGGCGGAGGCTCACTCCTCTCTCCACTCTCTGTTCCGTGGCGACGGGCAACGGCGATGGCGATGGCGCTTCGTTTCCAGAAGATAAAGGCGACGGCGACGACGCACGTGTGCGTGGAATCAGCCGCGGCATTGAGGGTGTGCGGTTCCAACGTAGACGGGAGCATCTCGGCGTGGCCGCTCTTATTCACGGACGCGAACCGCGAGGTAGAGAGAGAGAGAGGGAACCACCGCCCGCACGCTTCTCTCTCCCTTGCTCTCTCCTTTTCTCTCTTACCCTCTTTGCGACCAGCCGGCCGCGGGAGATCCATAGATAAGAGGATGGAACGAGGTGATGCGACTCGAGAGCTGCTCGCGCTCCCGACAACGACCACCGCGACAATCCTTTTTCTCCAAACTCTCTAGACATCCCTTCCCAAAATTACATCCCGTTCAAAGACGTATCACCGATGGGAATTAACCGCGATTCGCGTTACGACGTGTTGCGGTACGGAATTCTTAAACGCTTTGATTTTATACTCTCCTTATCACTACCCATCAATCTCTGTGGTAGGTGTATTCTTCTTATTACCGAAGACTCAAAAGATCGGATATATCAACCATTTAACAAGGACAGTAGAGATTTCTCGACTCATTTTCAAATTCACCATCGAGTTGTAGGGTGAACCACATAATCATCGATCCTTAGTATAACCAAACTACTTCATTCCATTCGAAAGTGAGTTTCAATGTAAACTGAGCACTGGACTAGCGTTCCCGCTGATTTTACCGCTGGTACAAGTTTTGGAATCGAATCTAGGTGCCGGGCTATTCGGCACTTTCCATCCTGAAGGTGAAACTAACGCCCGACTTACGATGACCACCTCTACTGTTCGGACGAAATGATGTTGACACGAGAATCCATCGGTGCATTATCAGGTCAGAAGGAGGTTTGCAAACAGAGGCACGTGCTCTGTTGCTCCATCATCTAAATCTCACGTAAAGCATGCGTGTGAGTATGATCGTGATTGCCGACTTGTGCAGTTATGACAAGATTTAATCGCAGGTACTCCTGGACTGTTTATCCTCAATAACAATTTCAATGAAGAAAAAAAACTACATATGCGACTCTCGTGACATAGGTGTACCTATGTAGTAAAAATTTGAAAACGGCAACAGCATGCAGGGAGCATCTCTCCGAAAACCACTTATGGAGTATTCAACAGGTTTCAGGAATTGGTATGGAGATGCAAGAGTTGAAATATAAAAGATTCACGGTAAGCAATGACGACTATACATAAAATTCATCCGGATTGAGTGGAACCAGGTGGCGAAAGGAGAAGAGAATGAAATAGAAGGCGACGATCATACAGGCTATGAGGTATAATCGTTTGGAACAGAAGGCTCTTGGTATCGGATTTCATCGTCTTACACATACTGGCACAAGGCTCAGTGCCGAACATCATTGAAGATAAGCGAGCGATGAGAAAGAAGGCGTAGTGGAAGAAGGAGGAAGGACACGATCCTTGGAGAAATAAGAGGACCGAACGATACTCCTTGATATATATCGAGTCCCGGGAGTATATAGGCACTACATCAAGATACTAATTTGAACTCGAATCATACTAGTATATAACACACCGGAGAGCAGAGTTGAGATGATGCTGAAGAGGATATACCTACACGTTGTAGTATGTACAGCGCCGGGGCGCAGACTGTATCTCGAGCAAAGTTACCTCCCACATTATATCATCGCGTCCCGATCACGGGCTGAGAAAGGAGCTGCTGCTGCTGGAGTCCGTGTGTACATATATGCGTGTGAGTACCTACGAAATATAGTCGATGAGGAGAGAAAGCGATAAACTGCAGGGTAAGTATAACAAGAGAAGAAGAGAGTCGAACAAAGGGGGAAAAAACGACGGAGGAAGACAATTTTTAGTAAAGAGCCCATGCGGCACGGAACTCCGTCGCTGTTCAAGGCGTCCCGAAATACCTGAAAATATCTGACGCGTATGAGCAGCGCCCGCTGTATCTGTGGTACCGCACATTCCTGTTAAAATAGCCATGGCGCCGCGCAGTGAGAATTATCTCACTCTGGAGATAACCCACATCGTTAACCATCGACATTCGGGCGCGGGCGGCTCGCTTCGAATTATCAGACCTTTCCGTTCGCGGGATTCCGGTCGTGAACCGCTCAGGACGAGACCGCAGACCGGCTCACGGTCGCCGACTCCTGCATGATCCTTTTCCACGAATTCCTTAATCCTGATCGACCTGCGGCGAAGAGAGAGCGAACTCACCAAACGAATTAAGAGTTGAACAACCACTGGTTTGTATTCTTATCCTACTTACTCTTGGATTGGTTTTCAGTAAGGACTGACACGCGTTTAAGGACCACGGGAGGAAATAATCGAATTCACATGTTATTAGGCTTTTACATTTTTGAGGAACGATCAGAACCTGAATACACGAAAGAACCAAGTCGTTCATTTTTAGAACAAATAGATGATTACAGTCATTTTCATGTGTGTTTCAAGTTTTTTTGATCGATCAATCTTGAACACTTGAAATTGTAAGTGGAATGAAATTACCGAAAACAGAAGAACGGTTCGGTCCGATTCACGGCCGTAACTATACAATTATTTTCTGCATATCGAAAACTAGGATCAATGACCATTCGAGTTTGCTATCAAACTTGATTGATCAAAACTTCAGTTACATAGTTTCAGAATTGAGTGAAATGTTTCACGAGATTTTGAAAGTAGAGCAGTCGAAAAGCTATTGAACAAAATTGAAAAGGAACAAGTTAAATTTCGAACCGAAGACGACTTCTTGTCAGTCGACGTAACGGTTTTTCAACGCAACCGATTCTCAAATATCTTGAGGATTAACTTCGCCGCAACTCTTACACTTAAAACACGATAAAAATAGAATGGTGATGAGTGCACCGAGTGAATCCTAAATTGAAATCGAAGAAACAGATGACGGCTGGTGAACACTAGAATTGGGGATCTTTTAACGATCGGTATTCAAGTGGCGACCGCGTTGTTCAGGTTCTTGGAAGCCGTTCTTGAACGAGCAGTGGCTAACCATCGAACCGCGTCCACCTGACTTAGTACATCACAATTCAGGCACCCCAAGGTTGAATGTTAGCATCGATGACATCGTGAACAGAGAGGATAAGTGCATGGCATGGATGGATGGGCACCTTAACCTTGCACTGCAACATCTGCATCCACCAAAGCTACTAAAAAGGAAAGCCAGCGGCGTGGTTATCCTCACTCCGGTTGTCGCTGAGACGAACGTCTCTGGACTCTGAACTGCGAGTCTATCGCCTTCGGGATCTCGCCTAGTTAGGCCTCCAAGACCGCGGAGGTGGCCGCACTCCGCGCCTCTGATTTCCCGCACCGAAACCGATACGAGCGGACTGTGCGAGCCTCGTAAATACAGGCGCAAGAGGAAGAAGAAGAAGAAGGAGAAGAACAAGAAGAAGAAGAGAAGGAAGAAGCTGAAGAGAAGGAGAACAAGAAGAAGAAAGGGAGAAGAAGGCGGCCTACAAATTGCTACACCGCATTGTAGTGTCACTCCAAGGCCCATACGCGAGCGCAACACGTGCGCAGCATCGCTGGAATGGTGTCCGACTAGGGCGGCCCTCCTTCCCTCTTCCCACCTCCTCTCCTACTGATCGCAGTGAGCAAACAGGCACCAAGGCACTCAGCCGGGATACCGCAGCTGGCCACCGTAGCTTCTCCCTGGACTGGGAACTCCTCCACGAGAATCGGGGTGCGACAGCCCGTCAGCGCGGTATCCTTCGCACATGTTTTTATAGGTGTTCAGACCATCCCCCAATCATTTCATTACACATACTGAGGCCATGTCAAGTTTGACACCGATCCGATGGGACTAAAACTTTCAGAGTTGAACCAGTAATCTGGGTGACTTTGACAGTCGGGAATAAAAGAGTGAAACTATGTATCTGAAATTTAGATCGATCGAATTTTGACGATGAACGATTCCATGTGTTAATTTCATATGTATAGCCTCGAGTTCACCATTACAGACTTTTGGATGGCTTAACAAGTTTTGTTTAGTCTTCAAGACCTTATGACCAGAGTTGTCGATCACAGCTTCGGGTACACGTGAAACCGGTTATACATTTTGAGCACCAAAGTCCAATGATTCATTAATCCGTCGAAAACCTCGTTTCGCACTCATGGCCACCTTCAATAGTCCAGTTGTATAAACACTTCGACAGTATCTTACTATCTTGCAATGAGTGTTTTTGATCGACGATCAAATTAGAGTAGAAATACGGAACTGAAATACTCAGTTTACTGTCGAACGCTCAATGCACAGTGTGAAATACGAACCCAAGATAGGTTTGCAGATGTGGAAAGACTTTAACGAATCCTGAAGATGACCATGCGAAATATCTAGTGAATTTAAGAACTATTGGGGTTCCTGGTAAGATATCAAGAGACATGGCGTGTTCGACTTTCGACAACTTGATCGTGTGTAAGATTCAGGACGTGAGCTTTGGTTGATTTAAAGCGACTGTGAGTATGAATCATCAGCCTCATTGTCCTGAGAAGAAAATTACTTTCGCGTTACTCACACCGAATCTCTGCCTACTGATCTTCAAAGTAATCGATTATACATGACTAGCAACGACTCTGAACACGGATCTGGCGATGCTTGAGGATTTATCTTACCATTAGATCAATCATCGATCAGAAATTTAAATTCACAACAAATTTTCACTGACTGAGAATAATCTAGCAGGTGTGAATTTGCACACGTCAGCGTATGTATCTTGCAATATTACGATATCACAATATTATACAAGTTAAATTTAATCGAAAACACGTCCGAAGCTGAGGAGCGATCATGAGACTTGCGTTGTACAAAAGGCAAAAAGGAATTGTGTGGGACTGGATACGAAGGTGCACAACCACAGAGAACTGAACACTTTCGCAGATTATGTATGCATAAAATGTACCGCAATCATGAATATACAGCTAATATCAGCGCTCGGTTTAGGTGATTGTATGCGACCGTGTCCAACGTCCATGAGTGCACAAGCGACTCAGCACAGCATTACTAGCGGTAAACCCGTTTACCGAACCACGGCACAGGCCACAGGCTTATATGACACATAGTACAATACGATATCACACGCTGAACGTCGACGACACGTCGTTTGTAAAATCGCGGTCTACAAGATAAATGACGACCGTTTCTGACCGCTCGAAGAAACGACAATTCAGTCCACGTTGTCTTCTTTCTACGCACCTTTTCATTCGAAAAAAGGAAGCTAGTGATCAAATCCATGGCCAAAAAGAACTCGCGATGTCAGCGAATGAATTTGTTTTCGGTCAATTGTACCATTAATTTAGGTACCGTCGGCAGAACTTTGATTAGATTTAAAATCCCCAACTAATCCTCGAAATTCACGAGGTTGAAGGTGCTAACGTAACACGGAGCAATAGGGGAAAAACCACTTTTTTAGAATTTTGGATTGACTTTCAAGGAGTACAAGTTCACAAAACATTAGCATAATTTACTTTATCACGGTTTACGGAATTCCAGACTATCCTTAAGCTGCGAAATAACGAGTTCTCCTAACATGCGTTATTTCAATAAGCTTATTAACTGCAACCGCTTTGAAATTTAATATTATAGAGGGAATTATGCAATGTTTGATCTTTCCGAAGGATTTTGCTGAGGATTGCTCTTGATTTCTTTAGGTTATTTCACATGCTTTCCTTTTCAAAAAATATACGTTCAGACTATTGATCCGATATTTATCAATTCTTTTACTCTTTAAGGGGATGCTATACACGCCTTCGACATAGACTGGCATATTTCCAAATGAAGCTGAAGCTATCAGCTTCGTTATTTTCAAATGTCCAAGACCACAAATTTCAAATGCGTAAAAGAACATAAAAGCACAATCCGACATGCAAATCTGAATAGAAACATGTCAAAAAAATCTGGTTTCTTAAAGAAATAAAAAAATGGTATGAAGATTACAAATCGCTACAGTCAATTATAATGATTTCGTAAATATTATGCTATTTCTATATTTTTGCATGAAGCTAGATGACTCCGGCACATTTTTGTTCAGGATTACATGTACAATTGGCTGTTAGGTATGCCCTTTTTGGCATTTGAGATCCATAGATCTGGATATTTGGAAATATGTCAGTCTACGTCGGTCGAAATCGTTGGATAGCATCCCCTGAAATGTATACGGCATAATATTCTATTCAAAGCGATCTAAGACTTTGTAAGCTTATGAAATTCAATTCACCACCAACTGCTGACTATTAATAAGTATTCGAATCAGAATCGATGTTGTATTGAAATTAAATTTCTATCACCTTCGGTGTTCTCAGTTACTCAAAGATGGATTCTTTTTAAATAACTCTCATTCAACAAGTCAATCAACACACCGAATTGAACAAATTTTTTTCTACAAACTTCGCTGACGACGTTCAGCGACACCATTTTCGATTCTCCCAAACTTTTGCAACACGAAATTTTCCAACTTCTCGTGTACTTTTTACCGACGTTTTGCTGACTTCATCTTCATGAATCACATACAATAAATCATCTGAACTGTAATGGAAAGATTACACAGAATTGCAACAGTCAGCAACGAAGAATTTCAATAGTTCGAGGGCAATAATCGCCGCATTCAATTCACACCGCAAACCTGTGCATCGAAATTAGCTGTTGCGTACAGGGCAATAATATTTAGACAACACCCAGCTACCGGCGTTTCGTACCCGCCTGCATCAATTAGGTCATGTGGGTATTACAGTTGTCCTCATCGAGAGTAGTACACGGTCAACAATTATTATTGACACGGTACACAGCCAACGCGTTTCGAAACATGAATTTGATACCTGTACCGCGTGATCGTTGACACCACTATTAAAGTTTGCTCACGGAATTAGGGGAACCAGTTTACGGACTCGCTAATTACCTCCTGTATCGTTATACAGGAAATATATACAGGTATATACTCTGTGAGCACAACAAATTCGGTCACGCTGAGGATTTTTCTTCAAAACGTTTTAGTAATATCGATAATTTTTTAAAAAAAAAAGATTATTCTAAACTCCAGATCAATAATCAAGTTTCAGGCTCGCTTAATTCAGTATATAATATTATATATTAACACAGGTAATAATTACAAGATAAAATTTATACTAGACTAATCGTGATTTTTATAGAACAATGTTGGTAGATTCTGCTGAGCCAAAATTTACTGACGATTTTTTTGTACTACGATTTTGTTTGCTTTGTTTTATGATACCATTCTACCATTGGATTAATATCCTAATAACATTTATCCGTCTCACCGGCTATAATAGACGTGGAAAAGTTACTTTTCTGGAAAGAAAAAGAGATCGAAATCTACTTGCAAGTGCATAATTCACTTAATTTGCCACCTTTTTTCAATACCTTTGCTGCGCTTTTGTAGCATGCAATACAGACTATTTATTATACCACGCTAATCAGGATAATTACTTTCATTATACTCGCTTTGCTGCGCTCCGGACAGTCATTCGCAGTGCTGGAAAAGCATTTCAAGAACAACGGGTAAGAAACCACGCATGCTTTCGCATTACCTATTCTCATCGTCAGTTTTTCAACTTGAAAAAAAAATAATTGTTCTGTGGCACTTCGTAATTTCATTGACGTGATGAATATAGAGATTATTGTGAAATGAGAATCGTTGTAATTAACCGCAGTGATTTTGGAATAATTGGGATATTTTTACATACATGATTAGAACAACTAAAGGAATGAGTTTTCTTATTTAAAGACGTTAGAAAATGAAGCGTTAGTTATAGGACTTGAAAATGAAGGTTTACACAAAAATCTAAGCATCATGTTAAAATGAAGACATTTTTATTGATTAGAACCGAAATTTTCGATCATTTTCGAGGGTTGAAATTTACACTTTATCGGAATTTATATTATTACACGAAATGTTTTGAGAAAAATTGAGGTTAGTTCGAACAATTTCCTAGTGAAATTGACGAACTTAATGACACGTCACATTATAATCAATGCCAGCGCAACGGAACAAAACGAAACAAAATAAAACAAAACGAAACCCAACCATACCCAACCTGACCGTCTCGCGCGGCATGGCACGCAAGAATTGGGGTAGCCCGGCACCATAGGGTGGAGGGAGGATCGGAAGAGCGGCGGAGGGGAGGCGTGAAGAGGAGCGATAATAGGGCGGGAATTTCAGGGGGACACGTGCTCGCTGCTTTAGCGTAACGCAACGCGACTCGACTCGACACGCGCTAATGCGCGCGGACGTTTGAATTCAATTTTTTAAATTCATGGAATTGAATTTGGCGCGCGCGCGAAAACGGTGAAATTCAAATGTCTATTGATTCCGTTATCGAAGAAGGATGAATTTGGTCAAGAATTTGATTCGCGTGTTGTTGCAGGGTTACGTAGAAAGTTTATAAACGAAGATAGAGAATGAAACGGTCTTGTAATGGGTTTTCTTTGTTTTGGTTAAATACGTACTAACTATGAGAAACATCGCGAAAACCGGAAACTATCAAGGAAACGGTTGAAAATACGTCACGCTGATTGATCTCATCACAGCCATACCTGCATGTGATGTTTTTTTAGTGAAAGGATACCAAGAAGAGAAAAGGTGGACGAAAATCGAGATAAAAAAAAAAGAGGAGAAAACGAGGAAAGAGCAATACCGCACGCACGCGATATAAACGCGACAAACGAATAAACACAGAGAAAGAAGGAGAGTAAGAGAAAAATGAACAATACGTATATATATAAAAGCTTGAACGCTTAAAAGCGAAACACTCACGCTTTATTGGCTTTGGGTTGCTCTGCTTGCGGCGTGACATCCTCTTCGTTCTGCCATCACCAAATAAGCGGCAACATCGTCATGATTTTTGTATGTTTATTTAACAACAGTTGCAGATTGACGTTAATATGGATGTATAATACAGTGTATTTTGTATGTTTTAACTATGCAACTGACAACAATAATGACGATTGTTTCTATTGTTTTTATTGTTGCTTTTTTTATTGTTATTATTTATTACTTTTAATTATTTTTATCAATATTTCTATTATTACCATCGAATGAATCGAATAACTGTAACAACAGTGAAAAATATAAAATCACAAGAACAAAACTTTCGAACAATAAATGTTCAAAGATTCAAAAGACAAAAATAATGAATGACAAAACGTACGAATTAACGAAACAAACGATCACGTTTTACACAAGCATTTGCATAGCACGACACCGGGGACGAAGATGACATTAACAGAAGGATAAAGACTGATTAAACAAACAGTGATAAGAAATAATAATAAAACACAAAAAAAAAAGACGAACCACCGCAATTGGTAATTGATATAACACAAGAAAAAAAAACGAAGTCGGCGGATTCGTATTCGAATATTGCAACACGCACACTGCTGCTCAATTTTAGCGGGGAAGATTCGTTTTTAAATTTATACACAACTGAATGTGTATTACATAAACGTCAATTCGTAATTGGTTGTAAGAAAAAGCAAAAGGTGGGGAAAAAGATCGATTAAAACGAAAACTACACGACGCAGACACGCCTCTCTCTGTACAGTTTGACGAGTCTGTAATGTAAATTGTTTTCGTTATTCTTTTATTCTTATTACTTCGCTTGGTTCTCTACTTGTTTTCGACTTTTTGATTTACGAACGACGGACAGGGAGAGACAGATGGACAAACACACGTGGAAGTAAACCTCGGAAGAGACGGCAAGGCGCGTATTGTGATACTACATACGATACTACCGCCCCCCCATGCGGACACGCGGCGCCATTGACGTTTCCTCGGCCGCTGTCAGCGGGCAACTAAACAAACTTGAAGCCAAACAAAACTCCCCCACCAATTCTGTCTCTGTATAACACCGCTCGCCGCGCGTTTACTATGAACGCGCCGCTAACGCCGGACGACTTTGTCGGACGCCGACGGACCAGCGCCGGAAAATCTCGCACGGCGCGGTGATCGAGATTCTACCGAACCTACATCCTTAACTACCGTTGGTAACGCGCTTTGGAAAGCCGTATCGCCCTTCTTAACCGATGGCAGCGGATGGATCGCGGCATTATCGGCTGCTGGTAAGGGAAGAGAGAATTCTTACAGCGTCGAAAGTGACCTAGTGCTTTCTTATTAACTGTAATACTAGACTTCAATTGAATACTTGTACGCGATACGGAGGTTGGTTGGCCAAAAATCGATATTCTTGTTAATTTTATTATAAGATGTTCGTGCATTGAGCATTTATCAAATTATTGTATTCGCAAACTACGAAGATTTCTTTGAAAGTAGTCAGTTAAATATTGCCACTCGCTGATCATAATCGATGTCAGTGTAGTGTTGTAAAATTAAATATTCAACGATGGCAGGATTGTATCAAAATGTATTTCTATGTAAATGTAAATGTATATATGTATATAGTAATTAAAGTGAAATCGAACGAATTTACTACATTTCAAACAATTTTAAAGCAAATCACAATGAAGTATGACATGTAAGACTTTGGTTATAATTTTGGTATTTTTGAAACTTATAGTTTTTAAGAAATCAACACAGCTTATACGAATAGAATAAATTGATAAATATTCAATGTACGACTATCTCTTGAAGAAATTAGTAATAAGGATTGATCTTGGTCTGCAGATTGAACTAAGGATGGCGATTTCAAGGAACCGATTCTCTAATACCAATTTTGAACATTGAATCATTCTCATATCTGGAAACAATTGTTTCACTCAATTTATGCAGGCTAAGCCACGTTTTTTAGATAGTTGGGCACCTTAAGAAACCTTTTTTTTTGATACCCCAATGTTACATAGAATTTGAATTTCTCGATACGTCTTCTTACTTACTTATTTTCTTAATTCGACTGTTAATGAAGAAAAACTTATTTCTGATGTATCTTTAAAATTGATAAATATGTAAATTATATTGTAATTTTGTGTTCCGTTGGGAAACAGTGAAAAATTTGAGTATTTTAATTTTTAGGCCTTTCAATAACGTATCTTTAATATAATATTGACGAATGAATATCACGTATAATTGTACAACTTTTTTAAAATTGAAGTTAACGATTAACTGAGACTGACTCTTAAAATATTGAGACAGCGTAAAATTGATTTTGCATATACCGTTAATCCAATTATAACAACATTCTTTAAAAAAAAGTCCAAATGTATTTATATCACTGCGCGAGTAATAGTATTATTGTTTTTATTTATTTTTTACATATTTTTCAAGTGGATTGAAAATAAATTCACCAAACAAATAGATTAACGGTATAGATTATATGATATTTTGAAAATTTAATTCCAAATATTTCGACAAATTGTCATTTTACAGGCATCATGCTTGATGTTTCATTACTGAAACATCAACAATCTTTATTAACCGACGATGCTGTACGTAATAATATAACCGCTTTCATAATAAAATAGTATCAAGCTTTTGGAATAGCAATGGACAGTGCACACATGATTGCGATGGCACTTGAATTACTGTTTGAATAACCGTAAAAAAGACGTATATCCAAGAATTCTGAATATTGTTTGAATAACGAAAAAATTCTCACGAAAAATAAAACAAACAACGTGATAGGAAAAAAAAATACCAGTTCGATCAGACGTAGAAAATAGCCGCGTCTGAACAGGGCGTGGACATCAAGCGTAAATAAACTCTATACCCGTACAATATGTTGAAAATGTTTTACAAGTATATGAGTTTTAAGTCAAAAGAAGATTATGAAATTAAGCATGAGAGCTGAAATTTTACGTAAAGATATTAAATATTCAATTTAACAAATTTATCATTGAAGAACGTAGAGGTTGGAACAAGAATTTTGACATTTTTTCAGAAACTTTACATTCGTATAAATGAATGCAAATGATATTATACACAATTGGTTTTGAAGAGTTGATTGAATCGAGAAAAACTCTAATTGTTCAAATAAATATAACTAACCGGCAAATTTACAAATGACTGGAGAATAATTTTGATACACATATTCAATGAAATTTGTTCGAGCGAAAATATATTGAAAAAAATATTGAATTCGATACCTAATTACTGTTATAATTTTTCGTGTATTTTTTTAAATTCATTTGTCTCAGTAGCTCTTGATCGTTGTTTAAACAACGATATGAATTATTAGCATATAGTGATGGTAATATAGCGGGATCGTAACGGTTATCGTAAATACAAGTATTCCTTGCACACTGAATTTAGCTCGCAGATGATAATCAAATGTCTCACGGTAATTCGAAGGTTAAAGAAATAAAATCAAAAGAAAAAATGTACCGCACGAGATTACCTGAAACTTTCCAAAAACGATAAGACTCAAGTTCATTAAAAAGAGGCTGCGCTTGGCTGATATTTACAGTCGGCAAAGAAGAGCGTATTTGGCCAAGTGCAATAACCGACGATCGCCGTATTTTGTTACTCGTGGAGCGAATCAGTCAGTGATAGAATCAGGGGGAGAAAAGCGCGAGACGGAAATTGGCACCTGCGGCAACCGCCGCGTGGATCCAAGTATAAACTGAACGGAGCGACGAGGCAATAACAAGAACAGCTGATTTCTGTCACCTCATTTCTGGCGCATATAGACATAGTAGAGTGTCAGACACAGTTGTACGCGCGTAAACGCAAACGAAATCGAGCGTCTCTCGTGCCACTCGAAGCGGCGGTCGTATGAATAATTCTATTGATGTGGAAAAAAAAAAGTAGAGAGCGACTCTCTATACGTCATCGCGTCGTCTCTGGTCACTGGACAATTATTGCGTTAACAATGTGATCGTTACAATATCATGCTCAATTTCATGGTACAGTATGTCTCGAGGCGGATTCTCGGAATTGAACGCTGTTCCTATTATAGATGGAATATTAATACACGGCTGCTTATTTCTATACTCGCGAATTGCGACATCATCGATCTCTCACATCTTCTTGCTTCCAGCAGCTGGTATCGCTCTTTCACGAGTACATATATATATATAATAATGCTACACATACTTGATCGTATCGACTCAATCTTATCAATGGTATTGCGAACGAGCCGTATTTTATTTGTTTCCTTTTTATCAACGACATTTTCTATCGTCAGCTAGTCCAGATATGTGCAGACATGGAAAACAACCTTCGGTATTCTTTACTCGTTTCTAACCACCACTTTTTTCTATTATTTCCATCTCTCTCATTCGATTAATCTGACCTTTGTCGAATTTGCTGTTTCATTGACCACTCTTCGATTTCAAAAATTGTGTTCTCAGACTGGAATAAATTTTTTAAAACATCTATCCTAGGAAACTTTGAGACATATTAAGCTGCCCAATGTAAAAAACGTATGTAATTTGAAAATCTACGGAAAATAAAGCCTCTTCATGAGTTCTCAGTTTTCATTCCGAAGACTTATAAGACTCTAGAAATGTACGCAAGGCGTGTAATGGACATCTATTCACGCATCTATTGTTCGGCTGAATTTTTGCTTCATTCGACATTTCAGTGGTACTACGCGCAATATTTCGAAACCAGCGTGATTAGAAAATCATGAAAGAAATTAACGGTCGAAGAAGATAATGGATATGTTAATCAATTCGGGCATAATCGATTGTTTCGCATGATGATCTCCAGCCCGTGAAGTTCGTGAATTGAAACGCCGCACACTTGTAACTCAAAACGAAATAACTTGAAAAATTTAATTCTACAAAACAAAAAAGAGAATAGTGAGAAGAATCCGCTAAACTGGACTCGATCGTTCGTTTTGCTCTGGCCTCGAGCCGTCAAATCGAAGGTTCCGTACAGTGTTCTCGTTTGAGCAGAATTTATAATTCTAATGACGTTGTTTTCTATTTTTAATTTTGTTATTTAGGATCGCTGTAAAATGTGTTCTAATAAGATGTATTATTCCGTGAGGAAAAACTGGAATAAAAATAGACCCTCATCATCACTATAAAATGGGAAAACAAAGAGAAATATAAATGAAATGAACTGCGTATAAAATGCGATTACCGCGATACGTACTGTATGCACAAAAGGCATTTCACACTTCCAACACGGCACAGACGTCGGATCCAAAAAAATATCATTGAAATCTTGAATAAATTTTAGAGTGTTTAACTTCATTGACTTCACATGTACAAACTTTTTAGAACCGGTTATTGACCGATAACGATTAAATATTTCTGTGAAATTCGAGTTTTTAGTGGCGGAAGTATCAGTTTTGGAGCATTTTGAGTAAATTAAGTTCACATATACGCAAACATTTCGGATTTCTCCCGAAAATGGACATGATGTGTAAATTAAGGAGAGTCCAAGTAATTTGAAAGAAAAGTTTTCGAATATCGGCAGTTTTTAATTCTATAAGTAAACACCGAGGTTATCTTAATAATCAAATTCAAGGGGTGAATTGAAGGAGCTGTGACATTCCGCAAACAATCCAGAAGTCTTCAAATCTGTTTTCAGAGATAAACGCAATGAAATCAATCCGTATTTGTTATTTTTACCCAATATTCAAGAGATTAACAACTGAGGATTATTTATAAATATTGTCAGCCCAGCTAATTGTGGCAAGAAATCGTTCTTTGACTCGAAAATAATCTTTAAGACGTATTTTGACTGACACAGAAGTTTCGAGAAGTAATCTTGCTGTAGGTATTGGAGCTTAGATAAGACATTACGTCTTGAGGACGTCTTAAAGTCGTTAAAGTCGTCTTAGCTTTTCGGATTGCGAACTGAAAAGTCTTGTTCACAAAAAGATGGGACTATAGATGGCTGCAAAACGTGTTAATAATATTACACTTCCACAGGCATTTCTTCGGATTTTCACACCGCCTGAATTTTAGAAGGTTCTAGGACAAGGAAAACTTGAGTGAATCGAACCCATAGACGTAAAATTACACAAACCTGGATACCCAAGAAAGTGCTATAGGTATACGAAAGTCTTATTAGGAACCTGACGCTTTTGTTGGGCGTCTTTCTGAATTTTCATACCACCTGAATTTCAGTACGTCTGCATTCTGGGAAGTTTGGACGTGGAAAACGTGAGAGAATCCAAACGACAGACGCCGAATCAAAACTTTGCTATAAATAAACGAGACACGGTGTGTGAAAACGCATTACAACCGGACGCTTGATGCGTGATCGAAACGAAAAACGGACACGGAGGTTCCTCGAGGTACCCCGAGGTGACGGAGGCTGGTCAATGGGCTCGACTTTGAGTGCATCTCTGTTCGATCCGAAGGTGGGGTCACGACTTCCATCGGTACGTTCGCGGCGGCGTGACGCTCGGGGTGCGCCATGACGTATCGACCGTACGCCACGCGGGGTGACGTCACGATCACGGCCTCAGTCAGGCCGCGAACACGTGAACAGCACGCCGGTGATCATGCGGTGACCAACTGGGAGCCGAGCGGTAATTGGCCGTTGGAGACGAGCCCCTCCTCGGGATTGGCCGATCGACCGCACGCTGCATGATCGGGCGCACACACCCGACAACAACACGTCCTGGGCTGCTGCTGCTGCTGGCTGGCTGATGCCCGACGACGTGAGAAAGTCTCATTACACATCGGGACGTTCGGTAGCGAGGCGGGATTTCCATTTTCCGCTCCTTGCTGCACTTCGTCATTTTTTACAAATATTACGAGAAAAACTCTCTGTATTTGATATTTGGTCGTTGTTACTGTTCGTCGAATGTCAATTACCCAACGTACTTAACACAGAGAAAGACCAAACCGAAAGGACCAAGAACTTTTGAACACAATTCAACCCGTATATGTACATGTACACGACTTACACTGTACGTTGCGCTGATTGTTGTTCGAACGACAATTTTTGAAAAATAAACAGAAAAGAATTACCAGAGAAGAGTGAGGCGAAATATATAAAGTAACATGGAAATCGTACCGACTCCTCTTTCGCCCCCAGCGTCACCAAGGCTCAGGCCAACGCACGTAAGTTTTACTTGATCCTAAAACCTGAAAAAGCTTGTCAATTACAAAACCGAATTTCCATACTCCCGATACTTCGCGTGTTGTGATATAACAATATCAAATTACGCGCTTTTCGTTGTATTTTGAAAATGTTCTAACGTTTCTTTTGTTTCCGTTCTTCTTTTTCAACAGGTAGAACCGATGCAATTGTCCTTCAGCGTAGCTGCGCTCCTCGGTGATAAACTATCCGCAAAAGGGTGTTGCAACAGCGGTAACAACGCCGTCAAGAGCAACAGCAACAACAACAACAACAACAACAATGGAAACGGCATTATAAAAGCAAACTTGAACTACAGGACAGCTTCGACGCATCCTGACCTACCGCCAACACCGCAGCCATCCGATGGTGAGGATGATGAACCACCGAACAAACGACGATGTGTCGAAAAATGCGAGCTTGCCAAGGTGATTATCTTATCTGGTTTAGTGTTTATTGTATATGTATTTATATGCATCATGCTGAGGTCTACGTGTCGATTTAGGCCGCATTTTACTGCGACTTATTATCGCGATCCTTTCCCGTAATGCGGATTTCGATATTCACTCCATGAACAATACCGGGCGAATCGAGGTCGATGCAATCCAGAGCAGCGAAAGACGCAACAGCTGTCCAAACACGTTTGCGTTGGATGGTTGTATGCGGATGAAGATGCACAAAGAAATCCGGTACATGTAATAAGTGAAAAAAAATGCGTAGCGCTACCGCGTGAAAACAAAGGTTTTTTCAAAATAAAACCTAACACTGAAACCTGACTTATGCGCCGAAAATAACCGATCGAGTAACATGTATTGGACTCTAACCAACGTGATTTTCTCTTGTTTGGGCGCCTTATAGTCGTTGCTCAAACTGTTGAGACGTCTTTTCACCGTAAATATCCAAATTCGCACAGCGAATCATGGACAACTTCACATTTAAATCTATTAATCTGAACATATCCTCGAGACGTATTCACAATTGATTATTACTGAGACGATCCAAATTGGATACATGCGATAGAGCTATTTGAAATAAAAAATAGGTTATCTTTTCAGCACAATGTTCATACGGGCCAATTCTGAAACAAGATTTCGTACAAGGACGTTATCAGATTCGGTGCAAGTCTCTAGTTGTAGGACATATTTCGCAGTTTATGACGTCTTGATAAGACGCATTCTCATACCTCGCGACGCCATTGACATCGGAACATTAAATCTTGAAAAGCAGCCTTGAACAATTTCTGGAAGATCTTCAAGATTTTTATAACGAACGACGTCTTTTAGATAAAGCTAGCTTCAAAACTAGCATATTTTATATTGATATGGAATTCAGTTGACCGACTATACAATGTTCGAAAACATTGTTCCAATAGTATTGCCCTTTGCTTTAGATAAAATCGAAGATTCCTGGAACCTGAAGGCGTATTCATATATTGATTTTAATACATCATAGTGAAACAATTTCCAGGATATTTATGTCGTAATAGTAGGCGCGAAAAATCGTTACACAACACACTGATTATAACAATTCGACCAAAGTGCACAACTGCAACTATATTTAGCCGAATCGATAGAAATCCGCGATACATTATACATACAATATCGCAACAGCTAGCTAACCCATCTCTAATCAAACCGTGACTTACGAATTGGGTTACAGTTACTTTTGGAAGGAGAAACACCGCCACCGAGTCCGGAGCCGCCTCGAGCCTCGGTGATAATGCGAGCGAACCGTGACGGCACATGCACCCCGGCGACTCTGTCGGATCTAATCTGCAGACCCGGAAGTTCAGCCGGAGCTCGGGAAGAGCGTCCGGCCGCAGCGGTGCCGCCGCGTCGGCCGTCGCCTGATCCGCAGACGGAGAACGTGCTGAAGAGCCTAAAGTTCAAAATGGGAACTCGAAAAGAGGAGATATTCGTGAACAGCAAGAACACGGACCGTGACACCAGCGCCACTCAACCGAAGCTTCAACTCTTGGCGCCAAAACCCGCCCCCGTCGCAATGGTTACAGGAATCGTCGGCTCCCCGCTGGTTCTTCCCCGAGCTCCGCTCTTCCTGGTTACAGCTTCGGCTGCTGCACCGTCGGTGGCGCCACCGTCGACGACTCCGTCAGTAACCGCATCGGCCGCTCGACGCCGCGTTTGGGAGTGCGAGTACCCGGGATGCGGCAAGAACTACTTCAAGTCATCCCACCTGAAGGCCCATACCCGGACGCACACCGGCGAACGGCCCTTTCCTTGCCCACACGAGGACTGCGGACGGCGGTTTTCCAGGAGCGACGAACTGTCCAGACACAAACGGACGCACACCGGCGAGAAAAAGTTCGTCTGTCCTGTTTGCCAGCGCCGGTTCATGCGCAGCGATCACCTCGCGAAGCACGTCAAACGGCACTCTCGAGACCGAGTTCAACCCCAGCCACAGCCTCTCAGGCTCAGCCTGCTGCCCGTTATTGCGCCCCGAGTTCAAAATCAACAGAATCCACTGCCTCCTAGATTGGCAGCGTGATCAACGCTCGCTTGATCATGATTCAACGTGTGACTGTGATTTTTACGTATAGTATAATAATACGATATTTTTAACAGATGTAAAAAAGAGAGAGTGTGAATGTATGTCTGCGTGTGATAACGTGGATGTTTGAAAGAATGAGAAAGGGAGAGTATTTATTTTTCATTAATATCGGTCGCCGTATGTGTGTTTTTCTCTATAATGCGTATAATTGATTTTGTAAAAATGGAACAGAGTTTTGTTATGTCGTAAAATATTGGTTATTTTATTTTTTTTTTTTTTTTTTTTTTTGCATGCTGGGTACTCGGGGCGCTTTATATTGTAAAGTATGTACATAATTATTATAGATTATATGATACATATTGTGTGTGCATGATAGAAAAGAAAAGAACCACACGTTGTATATTACGAGCTTACCGAATTAAGCTTCTGTCAACACAAGACTTATTACGGATAATGAAAAAAAACAAAATACAAAAAAAAAAATTTGTACATGAAAACTATAATATATTATACAAATCTATATCTACGTGCAATAAGACTAATTAAATAAGACTTGCATACTTTCGTACATCATTATTATTATCATAAAGATATCTATATATCTATATGATATATCAAATAAATACCTAAAGATATTTACTCGATTTTGCTTATTTACTTATTTATTTACGAACCTCGCCACCTTGCCGCGTCTCAATCTGATCATCTTTCGGTAGATTAGATAAAAACATCGCCTCTATGTGCATTGTGTCTGTGTACCAACATCGCGAGCTGGGGCATCATTTTATCGAAGCGAAGATAAAAAATGCTAAAATTAGGATACTATCCATCGAGTTGTTGTTATTGATACGTGCTATTGGAACTCATCCTACGCCCACTTCTCCGCTAACCTCACATACGTCTAATAAGCTGAGGTCCCTGACACTTCGCTAAAAATTCCATCAAAAACACTTGTCTGGCCGTGAAATCGACGCTGACATTCTATCCATGGACAAACTCCAACTATGACGATTATACTCTCGGATTGCTGTTACAGCGGGTAACTTGATGGAAGGAAGTTGAACACGAGTGGTATCTTTTTTTTTTTTTATCCAGGAAACCTGCTGTGAATTTCCAGACAAAAGTATCCGTTTAAATTACCTACAAACGACTGCTTTGAGATGTTTTGGAATAAAGTAATATATGCGTTATTGACGTCTTCGAAAACAATTCTTAATACGTATGTTTTAAAACGTTACGTCTTTGTTATATTAGACATCCTTACACCATCTTTCGGCTCCTGCCTCATATGAGAATGCTTATCAAAAGTTCACAAACGGTGAATTGATGAACTTTAGCAGATTTATATTTATTAATATTATTTTCGTCAACCCTTCGACGACTTTTGCTTTTAATGGTATTTGGAAACCCGGTTGAGAGAAAGGAAAAATTGCATCTCTAAGACATGTTGAATGCCTTAAGGGTGACGTTTGCGTCGAATTAAGGTATCAGCAAAAAATGTCCAAAGGACATCTGAACATGCCATTTTTCTTGGCTACTGTCGTGGATCTGGAAAGAGTCTGAATCGATGGAATGTGAAAAGACTATTAGTTTTCCACGCTGGTAAAGAAAAAACCATAAAGCGTGGGCACTATTTCCTATCGAGATAATTATCATAATCATCATCGTTGTCGTCGGATATGTGTAAATTATAATAATTGTGCGAACATAAACCCGGTCGATCAGCTTTTCGCTCGTCTCGTGAAACTGTGCGGCATCTTGCATCAGCCGTAGAGGAGGCACAACCTCTTTTTTGCAGTAAATTATTACCGCGCATGAGGTGTCTGTGACAGGATGGCAATGAATCGAATTACAACATTAATTGATCGAGTTGATTTCTGTTTCCAATATTCATAGATTGCTTTATAAATACGTTCACACATGCCATAGATTCCGCTCGCAAGTGCGTACAATTATAACGGCGTGTAGGTGGATAAAAAATATGTGTGGAAAAATTTAACTGTGAATAAATGGATGTATGAATATATTTACCGCATGGAGCAATGTGGGTATAAGGTATAACGTACATTGGTAATGACCCAGAGTCATCGGAAAATTACTACCGTGATTAGACTTTCGGAAGCAAATACTAGATTTATTTCAGTCAACTCATTTCGTCTTTTCGAATTATGTCGCCTGCACGTGTGCACATGTACTTATATAGGTATTATATAGGTATATTGGATTCATTTGAGTTAATTCATTTGAATAAATATCGTAGCTATATCGTTCGCTCCATAACAAGATCGCTGCAACAATAATAATAATACACGTATTATGGAGGTACGAAGTTTTGAAAGAATCCGGTTTTCACGAACTTTACATTTTGGGAGTGACATGTAATGAATGACGTCTTTTCTAAATAGAGTTTGTTGCTAATCGTAAACAGAAGTCTATCGTTGTCACAAAATCGCTGTAACTTGTAATCAAACCGCTTAAAGAAAATATTAGAACAAGCAGACTTATTTACTTAATTCGAATTAACTACAGTTAATCCTAACAAAATATTGCAATTTCAGGGAAGTTCGGAAAAAAAAATTCGCTGCACTTTCTTATCACGACTCTTCAATTGAACAAAGTGTAATTAAATCTCATAATTGTGATCGCACGATGAGAGTAAATTACAGCCTGTGACTTGTTTTTTTAAATTCTCTTTTTACCAGCAACAACAGTTGTACGGAAAACTAACAGATATAAATAAATGCACCTGTCGATCAAAGGCTACGAACAACGCCTGAAGAATGCTATAAAATTCAGTACCGTATGACTAGTTGCAGGCCACACGGCGCAACTGGAATTTCATACAAGTATCACGTGATAAGGATGATACGTTTAACGTATCTATTCAATGTTGAAATATCAGGAAGCACGAGTATCTTGCGCTTTCGCAGGTGTTCGTAGACCTTTTTATTTTTAATGCGAGTCAGAACACATTCATACACCCACTGAGTGTTGATGTTTTTGATGCAGCAGAACAAGCTTTTATACTAGCTTGTTCATTAAATGGTAGTTTTTAATCGCTTTTTCCAAGGCTGTTTTGTCTGCTGCTTGGAATTGCTGTTTCAACGAAGTCACGGTTTTTTTTAGTGCCTTTAACTTTAAAGGGCACAATGGTATTTTCATGGATTCATAATTTTAGGAAATTACAATGTGTGATGAACGGTTATATAATGTCTTCATTGAATCGTACCTTGGTTTGAAGAAGCTCACTTTTACGACGAAGTTTATTACACTTCACTCACAGATTCTGTTTCATGTTTCTCAGCAAATGGATCTTACCTTCTGTTCTCACCCTCCTTTTCGCATTTGTCTGATATTTATTGCACGGGGAGCAGAAGAGTTTTTGACGACCAACTGAATTTTTGATCACATAACCAAGGCAAGCCTTACCACTGAAATGAAAATTTTCACATACAAATTATGTCATATTTGCACTCACCACTTTTAAATGATTTTCGGCACGTCAGTTTTATTGTATTATATAGCTCAGTTTTATTATTTATTATACGGTTCAGTCTCGGAAGCGTTAACGGAACGATTATAACATAGCCTCATTCGCCTCACTTCACTAAAATTTAAAATTGTTTACGTCCGTAAAAGAGAGTCTTTCACTCGCACTCTCTGTGAGAAAGAAAGGGACACGGCTATACTGCGAACAGCGCATGCGCAAGCATGTAGCGTTTCCGTTCTACGGACTTGGCCATTTTCATTTAATAAAATGAGCCAACATTTACATGCGGTGTTCGGTTTCCTTAGTATTACCTGGTATTACTGCGTGGGTTAGATATTGAGAATTGATTCATTTCCGATAGAACCGGAAGGTCAAACTAAACATATATGGCATTTTTCATGCCTGTCTTTTGATGCTTTTGATCGTAAAATCCTGTTTCAGATGTTTTCCTCGAGTCATTTCCGAGATCATCGCAGGAGTTTGTCGGATAAACCGCAGACCGACTTTTCTCTAAAAACCTGTCTTCCGGATTCTAGTGGTTTGAAAACGTCAAGATCTGTTGAAATTAGAAAAAGTGATTTTTGACAAAAGCCAATGCTTTTCTTATGTCACCAAAATTCATGAAAAGTAATAGTTTTACCTCATAAACATTATCGAATTTTACATGCAAAAGTATACCTGTACGTACCTTTTATCTTAAAATATATCTATAACTGTTAAGTTGTTGGGAATGATTCGAGGACTTGTGATAGTTTTTGGCGAAAATCAGCGAGGTAAATTGATAAAAACATTTTATATTAATAATAATTTATAAACTGTTTTATTACCATTAATCATCAAAAAATATATCATGTATATACTAGCTGTATACTGCGGATAATTCTCTCCCGCTTTTTGTATCGCAGGTACAACGTGTGATCGTCGGGATTGCCGCATCGCAAATCCTCAGAACTACAGCCTGCGTATTTCGTAGATTAGACCCTATTTGAAAATTGTATACCAGCAAATCTGAGCTGTTTGTTTACTGTTTATAAACGGATCTTGAATCGATTGATTTAGGAAAAAATATTTTGTCTCCTTCTCTTTTTCTTTGTCATCGTCTACAATTGTTTACGTCTGGTGAAATTTTTTCGACGGATCGGCCGCCATGTCACGCAACGTCTGCGCTGGTGTAAATGCGACGCCGTAATCGTTCTGGAATTCGGTCATTTTTGCGACTAGCTTGTTCGCTCCGTAATAATCAACCCATCGGAAAGGACCGCCGGTAAATGGCGGAAATCCGAGGCCGAAAACTGCGCCGATGTCGCCTTCCAACTGAAAGCAAAATAAGAATCAATGAAAATCATTTCAACGGCGAGAGACGAATTCTTCACTTCACTCTGAATTATGCTCTTTTAACAATTTTATTTCAATATTTTTCCAGCAATCTTACACTTTGCATCCTGTTTTCATCCCTACCTTGCAAATCCGATTTCCTGCCCTGTCAATACCCCACAGCAGGTGCCAAAATAAAACCAGTCTGTCTCACAAAGCTTTTCTCTCCCGATACACACAGTTAGGTTCAATTCACCTTTCATTTTCTCAAAATCAAAACTCGCTTTGTACCCACCAAATTAAAGATTCACTCCCTATCATTGTCTTCCAATCATTTATAATTTGCTACTCACCGGATTCGCTAGGATATTTTCTTCCAGACAGAGAACAGCCTCGTTTACAAAGCGGGACACCATTCTGAGTTGACGATCTTCGTCGGCGATGCTGCCTTTTGGTTCCAGCGAGTATTTCTTCAATATTTCCAACGCTTCGACGTTCACATCCTTATTCTTGGAGCCTTTTTCGTACACGAATATACCTTTGCCAGATTTTCGACCTGTGAACAAGAGAATGGAAAGTCGAGTACAAAAGCGAACATATCGTGGTAAAATTATGAGAATTTAAAAATCTGATATATATTTTCATACAGCTGGTTTTGCTTACCAAGGAATCCTGCCTTTACCATGTCACCCATAATATTTACATTTCCACCATCGAACCTCTCGCCGAGAGCTTTTCGGAGGTCTACGCTAATGTGAGAACCAACGTCAATTCCGACCTCGTCAGCTAGCGTCGCTCCTCCAACTGGAAATCCAAACGTCTTTGTCAGTTTGTCGAGTTCGATAGGATCGACGCCTTCCTGAATAACAGAACAAGATGCATAATTAGAGATGTCGTTCATTTAGCAAATTCAATAAACCTAAATAAAGCATGAAACACAGACTTTAGAAAATGAAATCGACAAAGAAAAAGTGTAGAAGCTCACCTGAAGCAATCTAATAGCCTCAGAAAGCATGGCGCTGAGTATTCTGGTTGTATAAAAACCAGGGCCATCTCCAACAGTGATGACAACTTTTCCCTGTTTTAGGCCAAGATCCACAGCAGTCTTTATCGTCTCTTGGGAAGTTCCTTTGTGAGTAATGATCTCTAGTAACTGCATCTTGTCGACTGGAGAGAAGTAGTGCATACCTATGAGCTAGAAAAATTGAGATCGTTAGCGACTTTAAACCGGCGAGGTGGAAAAATCTTTTTCGCGTTTTTTTTATCTAGTTTACGTTTTGTTTCACCGCACCTTGTCTGGTCTTCCACTTCCTGCAGCGATCTTTCCTATCGGGATAGCTGATGTATTTGTTGCCACAATGCAGTGCTCTGGGGTGTTAGCCTCTATTTCTTTGATCACTTTGTGTTTGATCGCTAGGTTTTCAAATACAGCTTCGATGACGACGTCAGCCTTCTTGAACTTATCGTAGTCCAATGTTGCGTTGAGTTTCGATAAATAAATGTCCTTTTGAACACTGGAAATGGCAAAAACACTTAGAAAGAAGAAAGAAAAGCCAGAGGAAGTTGTCACTCAGTATCCATGTACATAAATTTGATTTGATTAGAAAAAGAACAGGTAAAATCGGTAAAATCGGAAATTAAACGGCTCGTAATTGAGCTTCACATACCTTGAGTATCGTTTCCTCTTAACGGCGGTCTCGAATCCAGCTTGAATTTGGCCTATGCCTCTGTACAGACCAGGATTATTCGTGTCCTTCAAAATAACGTTGTATCCCTTATCGATAGTGACTTGGACAATGCCGGCGCCCATCAAACCAGCTCCCACTACAGCGACGGTCCTGCATATGTGATGAAAGCGATCAATTGTATAGAAAAATTGGTCTGAAATTGGAGATTCATGCTCATGGATATAATTTTGAATGAAAAAGTAATAAGACTAACTTGACTGCGCTTTTGGGTGTGCCAAATCTATTCTTCTTGCAGGCTGTCTGTCCAAAGAAAAGACTGACGAGACCCCTTGATTCTGGAGTTACACCGAGCTGTCCGAAGGCTCGAGCCTCTGCCTCGTAGCCGGCAGCAGAGCCTTTGTCAAGTCCAGTGCGTACGACATCGAGGATTTTTAGAGGGGCTGGGTAGAGGCCACCGGACATTTTCATCACCTGGCTTCTCGCCTTTTTGAACACTTGATCTTTCACGAAATCGTATGTGAACAATTTGTTCATGACCTTTTGAATAAGGGACTTCGGACTGCGGTTTATTTTCAACTGTCCATTAGCTATGTCTCTTGCAGCCCGTATCGCCGTTTCCTGTAGGTATCTTGCCGTGCTGTTGAAGATGGCGAAATGTGAGAAACCATCGCGAATTTTCCCTTTATAAAGAAGTTTGATAATAAGCAAGATTTACTTTTCTTCTGGTGTAGCGACTCCTGGTCCAAGCGGGTCAACTAACAGATCGACAATTCCAAGTTTCTTTGCTTTATCAGCTTTGACTGTTTTCCCAGTGAGTTGTAAATCGAGAGCATCGGGTAGAGAGATCAGTCTTGGTAATCTTTGGGTGCCACCACCGCCAGGTAAAAGACCCAGCATAACTTCAGGCAGTCCCAAACCAGTCTTTTTGTCTTTTACAGCAATACGATAATGACAAGCTAGAGCAACCTGGGAAAATAAATATTTTAAAGTTAGATGATATATATGCGATATTTTCAATAACCAACTATTTTCTATCTCATATTCAACTTTATATTTACTTATTCATTTGACAGGACGAGCCCAATATTCAAAACTAAAATATCAATCAAGAAGTAGTACAGGTACATTATTCATATCTAAGTAAACACTTGGAAGACGCTTCAGTCTTTCCCAAACTAGCACTAAAAAGGTCCAACCATTGGAAGTTTCTATTGCACAATTTACTCAACCGTATTGTTGGAGCATGAAGCTAGAGGTCACTGCTGAGCAAAAACTCAGCAAAATATGCCATGTTTTTTCGTAGAAGTCTACCTAGTAGATTATGTTAAATTCGCTCAATAAATCCACACAGTCTATGACATTTGTCAGAATTGTGTACGCAAAAATGATGTCGCTCCTGCTTTTAGCGGATTCGAGACTAGGAATATTTAAAAGTTCAGTTATAAAAGGGTGATCATGCAAAGTAACTGATATAGGTTTACCTACTCCTAGTATAAAAGCCACATATCTAAGGAAGATATCATTCACTCTTTCCAGATTAGTAATTTGGTATTTTATGTATAGGACTCCATATAACAAAGCCATAACAAAGAGTAAAGAAAACAAAGCTGTAGTACAAGGTTCAAACAAGTTTTGGCGACTGAACTTTTCTGTAAATCTTTTCAACAAATTGGTCTGCAGCGCGGCAATCTTGATAACATTTGCAAGATGAGCACCATTTAAAGAATAGACAGCCGGTGGCAGTTCAGTTGCACCAAAACGTGTACTAAATCATTGATTGATGTTACATCTCAGACCATTAAGTCTGTACTACTGGAAGAGCGAGCTACGATCACTTTATAGCAAATCCGTATCAGCTTGATTCCTTACAACACTAAATCTTCATATCGTCAGCAAACAACAGAAATTTACAATGCCTAAGACAAAACATAATATCGTTTATAAAAACAAGAAATAGCAAGGGACTTAAATGTGAACCCTGCCCAATCCCAGAAAGAACAGATATAGCTTCAGAAACAAAACTTTGAATCCTAACTTACTCCACTCAGGAACCCGTATTGTTCCGGGATGATAAATATATTGATTATTGCCATACCTCCAAGCCACCACCCAGGCAAGAACCTTGAATAGCGGCGACGACTGGCTTCTGGCTTGATTCGATCAGAGCTAGGATTCTCTGGCCATCTTTGGAGACATTGTAGATACTTTGCTCGTCCTTCAAATTCTGCAGCATCGTTATATCTGCCCCAGCAATGAAACATCCTGGCTTCCCAGATATGAGGACTGCAGAATTCACCGATGCGTTTGACTCTATGTCTTTCAGCAGCAATTCAACCTCCTCCATTATCTCTTTGTTCAAGGAATTCACCTGCGTAACAAATTACAGTGAGTAATCTCTGAAAGAAAATGATTTACGAAGAGTAATTATTTCTAAGTGGAGTACAGTTGACCTTTTTCTTCTGTTTCTTTTCTCTTGCGCAGTGAAACATATTTCAAACACTTTTCAGCTTGAATGAAAATGTTCAAGATGAAATTGAAGACTTTGATCTGATACTTCTGATTGCAAAACAGAATATTATTCCTATTCAATTTATTTCATGTATGAAAGTGATAATGATGATGTGTTATTGCAGCACACAGACAAAAAGCTTGAAGAGATTATGTGAAAATAATTGTATTTCAGAGTAAAAATTCCACCTTGACACCAGGGGAGTCGATTGTAACGACGGCAACACCTTGA
The DNA here is from genome assembly GCF_021155785.1 of Neodiprion fabricii. NCBI lineage: Eukaryota > Metazoa > Arthropoda > Insecta > Hymenoptera > Diprionidae > Neodiprion > Neodiprion fabricii. The sequence goes on from NC_060243.1 coordinate 18,965,329, forward strand.
ACGACTTTGCATTTTGTGTGTTTTCGTTCTACAGCTGCCGAGAAACACCTCAGGGGCTGGTAAAGTGCTGGAAATGAAATCGGAGTAAAAAAAAATTATATTAGACTTTGTGGTACAATATATCGAAAAAGTAATAATTTGATATCTTATTCATTAATAGAATTTGTATAATCCATGTATCAAGAGACGCATAGATTACTCTATATTTTCAGACACGAAATCAGATGTGGATTAACTTCATTTGTGTCGATTAAGAATGTATCATATGTACAATCTGGACAAAAACTAGCGAATCTTAAAGAGAAGTGATAAATAACAGAGGCTCAACATTTTTTAATTTAAGTAAATTCATTTGAATCCAAACAACTTGTACTAACGAAATTCGAGTTAATAACTTTAGATACATTAGTTTTAGTTCATAATTGTCTCATTAATAACCATGTTGAAACATGATAGAAAAAATTTATTTTAGTTGATTTGTAAAGTAACTATTACAAAAAAAAAGAAAAAAATGAGAATTTTTTTTGTTTTAATTTAGGATTGTCTATGTTATCCCTTATTTAACGAAAAACTGGGACATTTCTGAACAAGCAATAGGCGTTTGGAGGAAAAATAAACAATGACTACTCCGAATGTTCAACTTTGATCAACATCAGTTTCACTTAGGGAACCCCGAGTTGATCATGTTCAGTATATGATTAGTATTTTGACCGGACTGTACGCCTACAGACGCAACCTTAAATCAACTCGTAATCATTAAGACCGAGAGCCTGATCAAAGGTTAATTCGACAAGAATGAACCGGATTACATGAATCGCAAGATCTTAAAACCGATGTCAATTTGAGGACATCAAGCAAGGATCTACATGCGAACGTATTTATTGTTGAAAGTACTAAAATAAGTAGGAAAAGCAACGCCCGAGCGATACTCACCTGTGCGGTGAACAAGACTCGTGAATCTTCTGCCTGAGAGCCGGGTGAGCGCGCCGAGTAATCTGCAACTCGCCATGTTGACTATTCAGCTGTTTCGATTGTCGGGATTGGAGTCGATGGATTCGGCCAGCGACCCGAGGGTGCGAATTGGTGTTAAAAAACAGAACGACGATGAGAATAAATGACTAAAACAAAGGCGCTGCTCCGGATCTAGCGACTAACCATGCCCTATTTACACATCGGCTTCGGTCTAAGGCCGCGACTGATCGCGACGCCCCGCCCGTCGGAACTTTAACCCCAAGCGTGGTGCTCGATGGGTGAAATAGACTCAAGCGTTGTCTAGTGTTTAATCGCGATTCGTTGATCGCTGTTACAAGCTGCAACTGAAATTTCATTTTCAGCATTTTCATTTCAATACTCTAGTATAATCTATATATAATCGCACCATGGAGCATATTCTGTCGGAGGGAGCTACCCATCCCATCGACCTCGCGAAAAAATGTAGCCAAGTCATGAGAGAGATATATATCAGGGTTATTTCGTCTCTCTCGCCCTGCATTTGATTGGCTGAGAAGAAATATATCGGACAATCAGGTGTAGTGCGAGAGAGACAGATTATATCCAACGAAGATCGAGTCTGATTGAAGCGTACGGCTTATGAGCCCCTTGAAGCAAAGCTTCCCGCGAATTGTAAATCCGTATGATGGTTCTCACCCGGAGCCAACACACCGATACTGTACGCTCAGTATAGAGTGCTGTACAGATCTTAGCTCCAACACGTTCTATATCTAGGAATTTTACAACCAACGGTCTTGGATGAGCACCGTTTGCATTGCCGGCAGCCCGTCGTACTCTTTTTTGTTTACTGCTCGGCCTTAAGCGCGGCTGGTAGCGCAAACAGTGCTCATCCAACACCATGGGTCGTAAAATGCCTAAGAATATCGACAGTGGACGTGTCAGAATCTGCTAAAGCTCTTTACGTAAGCCGCACAAGCAAAGGCGCCACTAGCGACATCTAGATGTGGGGAGATAGCTCGTCTGAGTACCCCAACAGTTCTTGCTTCAAATAGCCTCAGTCCGTACGCTTCTATGTGACTCGATCCTCGTTGTTGTAACCAACTACTCCCTATCCTCCCTATCTTACTTCTCCGCTACACTTTCTGTACACGCCACGGTCTTACATACAGGTCTGGAAACTCTGGTGGTGGGGGCTGCACGCTTAAGAAATAGCATTTAATTCCCGATAGGAAGGCTAGAGGCGGGGCGGTAGAGTGAGGTTATTTAGGAAAGAGATAGAAACCACTGATCTCGATCAGTGGATAGAAACAGATCTATCGTCTCTGTCTAACCGTATTATCGGTTCAAATGAGTTTGAATAATGATTTTGATGCAACAACCCAGTAGGTTAAAGCATAGTTGATAGAATTTAGAGGTTGTGTTTGCGAACATTACGTTACGACAGTGCGAACTAGCGGCAGCGTAGAAAAACAAAAAATGCAGCGTAAGCGTATTTCCCCCACTACGCAAATTTCGATGAGTCTCAAGGCCTGTATGTGAGACCATGGTACACGCGAAACTACCTCCGATAACATATGCTCTAAGAAGTTCTATGATTTTTTGTAACACCTGTAACAGGAAGTTCGACTCTAGGAAATTGAAAACGTGATAGTCTAATCTGATCGTAGGCATGCTGCTGCAACACAGCGGACGCGATCGTAGTCACGACTTATCAGGTCCGATGGCCCTAGTTTAACTTTGAAAACTGTATCGTAATGAACATTACTTGTTTTCAAGATTACCTAACGCTTTTTGAAGTGTAGGGGATCAGGCGCTTCACGCATACTTCGGTGCGCGAAGTCAAACTTCCCATGCAGTTGTTACAAAAAAAAAAAAACATGTTTTTATGGGCAAAACAACGAAATTGATGTTTCACACCTCCATCTTTGGAGAGCAGCTTCATCCCCTTAAAGTGATTTATGGCCGATAAAAAAAAGTACGTGTCGCTTAGTTTGCAATACATTGCAACATATCCAACCTAGATCAAAATCAAAGAGATCTGATTGGGATACTTATCTTCTAAAAATCTGTCCATTTGAAAACTTGGTAAACTGTTCAGTGTTGCTATCAGAACTTGAAAGTATCTACATTTTTGGTTCTACCTGGAACTGAGTGGGCATATCATACGAAAATTATGAAAAATTGTAGCGATATGAATAATTTTGTCAATGAGTAATGTTATGTCGACCGGCCAGACAATCCATGCTAATTACTATTGCATTGACAGCGTCGTGTATTAACTGGGTTTAATCAGTGATAAAAACCGATAAGTCACTTCACATTGATAATTGGACAGATAGCGCGTCTCCCTATTGACCAATGCTTTCGTCAGATTTCATGATACGTTCAGATAAAACCCCAATACTACGATCTGAACGTTTGACGATGACCGTCGCAACGTTCGACTGCGTGGCTTCTCGCGTGCTTGCCAAGCGCGAATGACGTCGATGCGTTTATTCCGTTTCCGAATTGCCGTTTCTCACCACGTCCATGAATATTCATTCGAATTCCATGATGTGTCAGATCTGTAACTGTGGCGAGTATTGATCGTCAGAAGTGTAAAAATTAGTCTAATTATATTTGTATGCTCAGTTGAATGTTGGAAATAAATATTTGCATATTTCATTTAACTCGTCAAAAAATTCAAATTATTTCACTTACTTTCACTCATCTAGTGGTTTTCGAAAATATTGATAATATCTACCAATAATCTATCATTCGTTCACACTTTTGAAACCAGATATTAGGAGCGATTCATCTCGTCAGTAACGGGATACTAGACTCTAGATAAATCTTTTTCATCTTTGAGGCTGAATCACCAGCGGATTTCGATCTCCTCCGTCTGGTGGCATCTACTGGAATGCTGATTGGACAGAAAGCTAGTGCTGCTTTGTATTGGCATATAGGCTTTCATCTGAAAAATATTTGCCAACAGAATAAGTAACATCACCATTAGGCGCAGAGATTGACCCAACGATGAGTATACGACATTAAGTGATCTACAGAGCAACAAGATTGATTGTCAGTTACTCTCTCTCAACTGAAGTTCTCCCTTGATTCCTTCATCACGGAATTTCAGCATCCTAAGCAAGAATATGGAACGCATCGGTTCTACCTGGGCTTTGAGCGCTTTGGCAGTATCAGCATTATTTCTGGGTAATTTTAATGAACACACACCGAAGTGAAATATATTTAAATATTTTCTTACGGGGAGTTGCCCAACTTTTTGGCCCGGTATACTTTCGAGTATTTATAATAAATGTTGAGTTTTGCGAAGCCTGGAATACATCGTACTACAAAGTTTTCTGAAGATTCAATGTGCATTTTCATAGTTGATAAAAATGCAAGTAGATCATCAAGTTTGAATTGTTTGAAGGCACATTGTTTTCATTTTTTTTTAAATACCATAACAATCGCGCGGAAGAGAACGCATGGAAGTATGAAAATTGTGCACGTACGTAAAAGCTCCTTCCTAATTCCAAAATACTCCAACGTGTGGTTTCAATTTTATTTTTCAGTTTCCTGGAATTTATAATGAAATTGCTGCGCTAATCGTGTTTGTTTTCGATTTTCCTGCTTCTCTTTAGCGTGCGTATAATCAGTCACCACCGATAAGACAGCACCCGCGGATATTGCGAGTTCATTAGGCCAAATTTAATCTCTACGGGTCGCAGGTTAAGTCACCTTGAAATTGTAACTTACTCATACTCAAGTTGTTGAATCATAATCTTGGGTAGTAAATACTGCAATAAACTCAATTGGTAACCTCCCTCTATGAGGTAATCGAAAGACCGAAGCTGTCAATTTTAGAATATCACAATCACTGATTTCGGTTGTGCGATATTTCGAGTCAGTGAATATGATAACATTTATTTTACTTTAGCTGGTTACTGAACTTACAAAAGCTTGATTAATGTTACTCGCAGCTGATCTGCAATTAATCGACAAAACCGTAATTAATTAATCGTTACATCGTTCCCTACAATTCTTGTGCAGGTATCACGGCCCGGAAACCAACTATGATTCCTGCAAAAGCTGAGTTCCTCATCCAAGAAGGAGATGATCTGATAATATCATGTCGGGGTGACGGCGATATTCAGTTTTCATTTATGGATACTCCGTATCATGCACGTGTTGATTCTTAGGCTCATATATGCATTGACGCTCGCAGTTCGATGATGACGATTCTGCAACATATTGACCGATATATGTAATCATTGTCGATAATGAATTTTCAGGATCTACACTGGTATTACAATATCAAGTTTGACGAGAATGCTGGCCTGCACACTTTCACTCGTCCTAATGCACTGTCGGAGGATACTGGATGGTACGCTTGCGCTTACGAGGGTATAGAAATAAAGAACGATGCACAAACTATCGAGCATCCTGACGAAAATATCACTTGGATTTACGTCTACGTGAATTGTAAGCAATAATGCCTGTAACTATCGACGAAGAGTTCTCATATTTCGTTCGTAGTTGTTCCCAGCCACTTGTTTATCTTATAAACCGCATTAAGTGTCAACGCAGTTGTGCCAGCCCTAAAAAAAGACAAACCTTTTATGATGGTTTTTTTTGGATTAACGCCTCTAATGGCTAATCGAATTTGCTACTGGAACATTTGTCGCCTGGCAGTAATTTTGTGTCTTTCAGCATCTAGCCCATTCGCGCAAGATGTACTCTACGACCATTACTTAATTCAGTTCATTGGACAAAAGACCGGAGGATCATTGGTCATACCGTGTCGGCTGAATTCGCCCAAAAAGCAGTCGGTTTCTTTAAGGCATTACAACAGAGGGGTAAGTGTAGCGTGTTGATGACACCTAGTCAAGCCGAAGTGTAGTTTATAGAATCGTGCGAGGAGAGAGAAACTTCTCTAAAGAACTCGTTGTGCTATTTCAAGATATTACGTGTAGTACATTTTAGGGTTTTACAACTTCAAATGAAGCTTTGTAAACTTATTGACACTTGCGCAGTGAATTTGTAATACTAATCTCACAATGCAGATATAATATTTTGTCACCGTATTTCACCACCATTTTTCGGAACTCAGTTATGCAGTGTAGATTCAATCGTTGAATCAATTTTATACATCGGAAAGATTTTGTAACTTCTTGATCGGTGGTATTTTCTGACGTGCTATTAGATTGGTGTTCACCTTTACTCCAACTGTATTGCACGAGGAAATTTATTTCGTAGATCCTTAACCTCTTTGATTATGATGCCTTATATTTATTATCTACAGAATATGAGGTTGTCAACTCAAAGTTTTCAATACGAGCCGAAAATTGGATTTATCAAACACAACGTTAATGATTCGATGAGTGGCACGTACCTATGTCATACATCACACAGACATCACTACTCTGAAGCCAGCTGGTATTGGCACACAATGCTCACGTATGAAGTGTTAATAGGTGATATACTTTATTTCATTGAACATTCCAATAGTAACCATATAGAATGTAACGATAACAAGTAGATATGTATTTTGATAGACACGGATTTGCTTGTCGATATTCTAGCTTGTATTTGAAAATAATGGAATCCCGTTAATTTTTACCATCATACTATTGCAAGAAAATACTATAAATATTTTCTTCAACAGCGGATTGAAAATGCTCGTTTCCGCTCCACTCGAGAGGATCGAAAACGGACGATTCTCGGTCGGTGAAACGCAGAGGATTGTAAAAGTTTCATGACAAGCGACGTAATTGGCAGGATACATTAGCGCTATTACCACTAAGGGGAGGTAGCTCGTGGTTGATTCGTGCGGTCAATTAAAAATTTGGTCCAAAGAAAATTGAAAAATTGGAAAAAGTACGATAAACAGACTCATTTTAAATGTGCATTCTCAAGAATCTTCAATCAAATGTTCCTATAACTTTTGAATCATGGTTATAGTCAAGTCGAGCTCCCTCAACGACCCTCCGGGGGCTTCGCTCTGAGCCCCTTCCGCCTTTGTGAGCCCTTTCCCAAGTTACTAAACTAAATCGGGTGATTTACGAAAAGTCGCGTTCGCTTCGCTGTTGGAGAAAATAGTATGTGAACTTCGAAAAAAAATGGGCGTTTGCGGCTTGAAAAAAATTTAGATTCCCGAGGCAAAGCCAGCTTTATACCCGGCGCGCAAACGCCCGTTTTCGATCTTGATGCACAATGTACTATTCCAATATTTTGTGAGATTTGTTCTATAGGTGACCTTGTCGAACCAATGCCGCCACTCATTGACAAGGATGAATTTCGAGCCTTGGAGTGGGGACAAAATCATACTTTTAACTGTCATTCGGCAGATGATGTTGACGAATTATTGCGAGTAGAGTGGAAAGTTCCATATACAGTACCCGTAAGTATCGCTGATAACGGTATCGAACGAAGTGTACGAAAATACTTCAAGTCTGTGGGTAAAATATATCACGGGTAATTTTTGTATTTCTTACTTCGGCTGTATTTTGTATTTAGCGATCGCAAAAAAATTCACGTGAATTAACTTTCATGGGCTTGGAATAGGTTCAAGACACATGAGGTCGTAGTATTTCAGTATTTGAAAGTATTTTCAAGTCTTTTCGATCCATGGAATTGTGGTAACTCCAGAAATCGTGTAACAATATGGTGGAACATCGATTCGGATACTAATACTTGACCTAAAAACTGATATTTCAGAGAGAGAGGTTGCGCCAAATTCACAATGATGAAATGCAAGCAGCGCAATTGACATTATTTAATGCTCAGGAAAGCGATCGCGGGGATTACACGTGTACCAAAATAAAACGATATGTAAAAAGTAGTGTAACGATACATGTGGAATTTCACGGTGAGGGCAATAACATAGAATTTTCAATAAAAGATGACCCAATTTTTGATGAAACGTGCTGTGATTTTCCCCAGATCCAGATGTTACGTACATCAATGTGACCGCGTCTAGTGGGAACGGATCTTCCGTGACTGTAGCTGAAAAAACAACGGCAATTTGGAATTTGTCGATCGACACATATCCCAAAGCATATACCGTTAAATGGTAAGCAATGCTCTTCATTCTGAATACCCATAATGTGCGAAAGATTTAACGAACAACGTGTGTTGGAAAATTACTGTTTTCGTCAGCTGATATTTTATTATTAACGTTAATAATAAATCCAGGATCGGCAAAGATAAACTGCCAATTGCCAACTCTGGCAAGTATTTGCACACTCAATCAGGAACGGACAATACTTTTAAAATATTTCACGCAACAATCGCTGATATCGGCGTGTACGCACTTCGTATCAGCACTCTAAACGACACCAAGGACCATAATCTCGAATTAACGGTTTTAGGTAATGCCCCATAAGTCCGCGTTCAAATCGTTGCCAATTAAGTTGACCAAATTTTTCTAATACGGTCGATCAATTCACTTCACAGCTCAACCAGCAGTTCGTATTGTCAATTCTGTTTCCTATCGCACACCAGGACAACCTGCCACATTTTCTTGTTCCGCAACAGGCTCACCGTTGCCAAACATAACGTGGAAATATTTGGAATACCCTGATTTTCCGTCGAAAACCGTTTCCAAATACGCATCAGTTTCGGCAAGTAAAACTCATAGATGTAACTTATTATTGCCGTTACATTACATTGGGCGCATTTAGATGACAAATAATGCTTTTCAATTTATAGCATAAATTGTGCAGGATTAAAAGAAAATTAGGTACACGCGATGCGTTCAAACATTTCTTGCTGTTTTCGATTTATTGTACGAGTAATTACTGAATTGTCTGCACCAAATCCAGGAAATTCGATACGAAACTTCTCGATTCTTCTCCTTCCACATCCTCTCGCATTCAACCATAAGGATCAACGCAACAGGAGATCTGACGTGTAGAAGCTGCAACGTGGTTGGTTGCAGCGAAGCCGTTGAACCAATTTTCGTTTCTGGTGAGTTGATTTTACTGCCCATGAACGGTTGAAATTCTTTCTACCGAAGTTTGTACTCGGAAAAATATTAAATTTTCAATAACTATCCTCCGAAAAGGCATTTTCATTTGAACTCACGTTTAATGACGTCAAATTTTAATAACAGACGCAAACGGATATTTCGGGGTAATGGATCCAGGCACAGTTGTGGAAGGTGATACTATCAATTTAACGTGTGGCGCTTCCGCTTACAACTTCACGAATAATGTTGCCTGGGAGGTAAACAACTCCACGGAACACGGTAAGTTTGTCAAAATTTTGTTTCACATTCTTTGATATACCTCAGATTCGTATAAACGAGCAGACTCAAATATAGTATTTACTGCATAAAGTTTCGTGAAATTTGTTTCAGAAAGGCTATCCATTACAAATCGAACGACAAAATTCACCTTCCAATCGATACTTCAAATTTCTGATGTGAAAAAATCGGATTCTGGAGAATACGTTTGTAGAGCTGTGAATAAAGATAATCACAACACGACGGCGGTGTCGTACGAGTTGTCGGTAATGGGTAAGTGGATTATGGTGATTTCGATTTCGATGTACTGAGTGCACTAACAATAAGCGTATCTTTATTCTCTTCGCCACTTTACGCTGTTAGAAAGAAATCAAAGTACACCCAATATGAGATACTAGAACCACAAGGTCTCAGAAAAATCTGAAATGTATATGTATGTGTAGAGTGGCTGCTCAGGTTTTCAATTGGCTGTTTTAGATGCGCGTATTCCGTCAATCAATGACGAATCAACCACGAACAACACTGAAATTGAAATTGACTTGATCAACGACGAACACGCCAAAGTGAGACTTACGTGCTTTGCCGATGGGATGCCAAATCCGGAAGTAACATGGCTGAAGGTAGTTAAAAATATCTTATAACTACCAACTATTCCCAGCTAATTTTTTCCCTCATACGATTGTTCCGGCAAATGTCAATAAATATTTCCTATAACTTACATTGAGATGAAGGAATTGCGAAGATAAATGAAACTTAGTTGATCCCACTACGCCGTGAGGTTAGATACGGCGAAATCAATGCCAAGACTAGTCACGCTCCCTACGTAGTTGAAAGTATTTCGTTTAGCCAACTACGCCCATATTTAAGAGATATATTTTGATATTTAAGCGAAGTAAGTTACGTTTTTCATACAATTTTACAAAGAATTGAGGCAAAATGACTGTTGCTGCAGCGAGGATTGTCCAACCTCATGGTAAGGTTGGCAGTACTTCACTTATTTCTCAGTGTAAACATTTATTCTCGTTAAATTTTGTATAGGATGGCAAACCACTCATCAAACACAGCGAACAGTACGCAATTTCACAAAATAATTCTGAGCTGTATATCAAATACTTTCGCGGTTCCGCAGACGGCGGAAATTACTCATGCCAAGCTAAAAATCGTGTCGGCACTATCGAGAGATATATGAATATTATAATCACAGGTAAAATTCTCCGAATGATTCCAGAACGTAACTTGTACACTAATATTTATTAATATCTTTCGCATTCGGCTATCTTGTCACTGTCACCTTATTCGTATAGAATCGAACGCGCATTTTCTTCCAGACCGTAAACAAAATAGCTTAATGCGAAAGGCAATACTGAATATTACTGTACATGGGTATCACCTAGAAGCCAAAATAATGATCGTGGTATAATTTACAGTTGAACAGTCAAACTATGAAATAATATGGATCAGTTTGGTCTGCGTTCTGAGCGCAATACTCGTTGCATTGTTGATATATACGACGCTGAAAGTTAAACGAGCAAAGGTAAGTATATGGTTGGCACTTTTGCTACAGACACCAAAACAATGTTCACTTGGTTTTATTTACGCAGCATTTAAAAAAGGAATTCCGGAGGATGGCGCTGTCGGAACTTGATCAACGGCCCTCTGAAGACTCTGTGAACGACGAAGATGAGCTAATATCCAATAATCAAGAATCCCCTCGAGATCGGCTCATTGGAATGTAAAGATTTATGTAGATTAATAGCCTCTAAGAGCTTGCCATTATTTTATACTTGAATAATATTTTTTTACGAATAACTTCTTTTATACTCCAAATCCAATTATACGATAAACCTATTTGTAGATAATATGAATTACATAAATATGATCGAAACGTATTTCTTCATAACCAGGAAGTAAAACATGCATACACGCTATACAGATATGTAACTTGTACATCAAACACTTAAAGCATCTTATATATTTCCGGTCATACCGGACACCAAATGATCGTATTATGTCAAATTAAAACAATTTGAAAGAATATAATGTATGTATTTTGACTGTGTACAACACATAACCGGCCTATTCCGTGTACGCATAATACGTATTTCTTTCCCCAATGGTCCCACTCTTATTTTGCGCAAAGAATTATAACCAATTTCATCCATTATATCTTCCAATCACGAGAAGCATCGGAAAGAATACTGCTGAGGTACATACGTACAGTAATTTGATCAATATCACGTCATTGAGCTCTTCTTTGGCCAGGGCTGGTTTTTTGTATTTTCTTATATTTCATCATTAGGTAACGAGGCTCCAAGTCATTGGAAGCGACCGAACAACTTTCCTTGCAATAAGGTTGAAACCATCTGCTGTTCTTTAACTAATAAGATTTGTACGCATTCTGTCAATTTTACATCAGGGTCTATTCTTCACCTGAAATCTTTACACAGCGTCAAGGGAATTTATAAACGAAAACAATAATCATTCACGAATCTTCCATTATCAAAGTATGTTATTTGGATTCCTGCGTCTTGATGCCTCACCCTGCACAAAGAAAAACATTACAACTGACAAGGAGTAACGTTATGCCACCTTGTAGAGATGGCCAGATAATTCATGTGAATTACCTACGATTGTGTAAATGCACTGTAATAGTACTTTCAATGAAACAGCTGTGGTATTTCAACTAGTTTTCACCAATGTTAAAAACCCACAATCTACTTTACGTTGATAACTAAATGGATAGAGAGACTCTATTTTATAATATGCCTTGTTTGTATCTCACGATAGATTCAAATACATCTCGGATATTAATATACAACCATCCGAACGTCACAAATTCGACTGCGCGGTTCTCTGCGCGCTCACCATGTGCGCATGACATCGACATCCGAGTTTCATTGTCTAGAACGGCCTGTCCACGGTCTTCTATACAGGTCTGGCGACTCGGCCGGTTTCATGGTGGTGGGGGGCCTGTTTCATGTGTATCCTGCATCATTAGTGTTATCTACTGTCAGTAGATGCAGTAAATATAGATCGTTTCATCAACAAAACCTATTTCGTGTCAGAGGTTGATAGTGAGTCGAGAACATGACAAAACATTGAAAAACACGGGTGTGGGCTCTAACAGGTTTCCTTCTAATCGACGATAGAAGAATTGTCATACGTAAATACATGGTGGAAAATCCATGCATCTTCGCATCCTCCTGATTGTGAGTCAAAATCAAGAGGCACCCTTTTTCCGAATACCACAACCGGGTGAATAATCGCGAGCGCGATAACAGGAACGGATGTGTCACCGTTTTGCAATCCATTCCGATTGCAGTCTCACGTGCGTAAGACGTATAAATAAATATTATGTAGGCGTGTTTACATGCTTATCAGCGTTATCAGCTACTCAGCCCCAACAGTAGTTTGACATCAGTCTAGTAATTATCGTTATTGAAATTGAAAATTCATGGTCACAGACTCCGTCAAGGGTTGTGGCATCAGAATTGAGCCACCCAAAGACCGAGTTTAGCATTCAACGCTTTTGGACGGCTGTCTAAACATGAACATCGAAGGCTCTGGCTGTGGAGAATTGCAGCAACTGGTCCAGGAGGAAGAGGGTGAAGAGCCTCCCAGCCGTGGCGCAGAGGTTACGCCTCCTTCGACTCCTGCCAAGTCGAATCGGCAGAGTAAAAACGATCCGCAGAATGTTCACATCTCGGTAAGAGCAACGATTGACTTGAGCGCAACACGTGAAATTTCAAAAGCTCAAATTCGTACGCTTGTTTTCGGTAAACAATGGTTCATCCTGTAAAGGCTGGAACAATTTCTTCTGAACTGCACAGTTATCCTCTTTTAGCAACAGGGGCTCTGGGAAAATAACACTCAGATGTCGCCGATAATAAGTAAGGAGAGTTCCGGCCATGCAACGACTAGTCAGGGATCGATGGCCTCTGGCAGGGCGATGAATACGTCAAATCAGACCACGAATCAATCGAGGCTTGTCTACATGAATGAGAAAGAAAAGCAGAAGCCCAACCGTCCGGAACCACCGAGAATAAATAGGCAGCACAGAGGTAATTTTTGAAGGATCGTGATCAATATAGATAGACCATCAATTTGCTGCGGAAAGATCAGTATTCATCTCTCTTGGTAATGTAATACACACATACAACTCGCTTTGTAAATATTTTCAATACTCATTTTTGTTAGTGTAAATATTCTGTATTCTTCTGTTTTGATTAGCATTGGTAGCACATTTATATTCAAAGAAGAAATGATTCTCAATTTTGATTTTCCTCTCACTTAGCAGATAATTACTTGGCACAAAGATATTTCGTTTGATTAGTTACATAAATCCCATTTCATCCTTAGGATTTTGGGAATTATTTTGCACAGTATTAAAACGTAGTTCTTATTTACATATCAGCATGAGCGTATGTACGTGTATTATATATTTTATTGACTCTTTCTACCATGCGTTGAATGCTCTTCTTGTGAATACGTAACCCACGGCAGTAAGTTGAAGTTTTTTTTATTCCTTTAGTTGATTTAATTTACTTATTGTAACGTGAAAATGTTTCTTTCTTTGTTTTCTTGGTTTTTTTTTTTTTTATTTGTTTTTTATCTCGTAAAACACGTTGAAATCTGAAGCGGTCGTGCCATGCAGACACCATTGCTTTCTGTCAGAGGTACCGGATGTCAGGCGAATGGAACAGGCTCTCCTCCATCTGCTTGAAGATTTTCATAGTGGAAACTTGAGAGCTTTTGGTAAGAACAAATCGTCGACATTACAAATCAGTATAATAGAAAAAGTTTTAGACCTAACAGCTGATTATGAATGTATACAGGGTGAGTTTTTTATCTTGAGACATCAAAATATCAATACAATGCGTATTTCTTGAGATATCTTGATGCCTCAAGATAAAAAAACTCACCCTGTATATATATATATATATATATATATATTTCTGTTTCAATCAGTGGAAACTCGTCCTATGAATAATGCTAGTACAATTTGGGGTAGCTTAAGCCTTAAGTAAAAGTACGTTAAAGTTAAATTCTCTTTTGAACATTTTTATATTTCCATTGAACGAATTTAAAATCACGGTTTGAGAAAAAAAAAATATTCCGATAGGCAAAGACTGCAGTATGGAGCAGATGACTGAGATAAGGGAGCAGCAGGAACGATTGGCTCGACTTCATTTTGAATTGGGTCAGAGACAAGAGACTGGGACTTCAGTCAACGGCGAGCAATCAGGCCTCAGGCAGTCCACAGCGAACATGCGGCACTTGCTTCATCGTTTGCAGCAGCTCAGCGTTTGCATAGAAAAATTACACAGCAAATAATTGATTGCCAGTGGAACAATGTCAATTTATATGTCCATTTAGCTAATTCCAATTATTCGTTTTCACTTTCATTTATCCTTAATTTTTGTAGTGAATTTTCCATTTCCACTGTCTCATTGCGCCATGGTTGTTTGTACACGTCTGAACAGAAAAATGCGGGACGATTATGTTCGTTGTTTCGTAACTAGATAGAAATTTTGATAACGATTTTTCAAGGGATCCGTGTGAGTCAATTTGACGAATGGAGTAAAACATGGATCGAATTAATAATGACTTGTGATTAGATGCTCAGATATAGTACAACTACCGAATACTTATACTAACACAAAAACGTTTAAACAAAAAAACATTTCAGGTTGAAACCTGTCCGAAGTAGCTCAAGTCGATCGTATTGTAACTTACATTTTTATCATATATCCCTTATAGTAGATCTCGTAGTATAGAGATATGATTTACGCACTTATGTATAGAAAAAAAAAACTTTTTATGTACGTATGCTGTTCGGTATGCACGTATGTGTACAATTTGTTGACAAAATTTATTAAAAATAGTTGAAAATCATGATCCGAATTATTTGTGTTACCTTCACGCATATCAAGATTGAGTATGCAGTATCAGTGTGACAGATTTTTTTTTCTACCGTTGAAGGGCTCCGTCGATTAGTAAATTCTACACTAAACACGTCTTAAATTATGTCAAGCTGCAAAGAAGACGTAGTTGGCTTCTTCGAAGAGCCAACGACGTACAAACATGATTTCACCAATTATCCACCGCAGAAACCGAGAGTGAGTTGAATTCGGAGATGCCACGCTTTGATTCGTTCATTTTCACGTCATACATTCATTTCACATTCATTTGCGCCCATAATTTTACAGTTGTTGCAATTATATCGAGAGAGCAATCAGTCCATATATTAATTCAAAAGAATGGAATTTATTATTATTAGTCGAACATTTCTTACACTTGAAGAATTTTTCTGAATTTTGTAGGTCCTTAAACTCTGAACACTGTAAGATTTTCGCACAATTTCGTTAAAAGTACTTAATTTGTAACTTTATCCACACATGGATCAAACAAATTTCCATGAGATTCTTCAAAAACTTTTTAAATCCTTTAAAACCTGTCTGAAATTACATGAAATTCGGTAAACTATCGTGAGATTATTGGCAATCTCTAAAAAATTTGAAATCCTTGAAATCACATTAAGTCTTGAAATTCCTTCAAATCTAATGAAGTGAATCCTTGAATCTCATAAAGTCTTTTGGATTCTCTGAACTTTTTTGAAATTGCGCAATCTGGAAATCTGGTGTTCAACTTTTTTGACGAGCGGGTATCTCGTGCTTTCTACTAGGAAATAATGAAGCCGGAACGTCGAATAGACTATTTTATTCCACTGCCGATTCAAAATCCAGCACGATTACCCCGCACATTAACGAGCAACGACACGCTCCAGCAACTAGATTACAAATCGCGACTTCCTTTCGACGCGATGCTGAGACCCAAAGAGATAGTGGGTTCAGATCCGAAGGAACCGTTTTGTGTCAAAAATATACCGGATGATGGAACGGAGGAAGTAATCAAGTAACGATCAGAAGATCGTGCCAGGGATCAAAGGCCTTCCACTGAAGTCGGTGAAAGTGATCAAATCGGTCATTTGTCTTTGTAAAGTGTTGAAAACAGTCATTGTAAAAATGACGATACGATTAGTTATATCTTTACATTTTTTAGGATTGCTCATACCGAAATGTAAGAACAGTTCTTATCTTGAACATTATCTTGAACAGAAATTCTAAGTAATCATCGAAGGAACGAAAATCTGTAATTCCCTTGGAGAAAATTTTTTAGTGTAAAATAGAAGAGTCGCGAAATTGTTAGAATACTTTGTCCGGTCGGAAAATATTTTTGGATATAAAGAATTTGAAAATTTATGCAGTGCAATATTCTAAGTTTCGACAAAGCGTTCAATATTATTTTTTTTATTGTATACTAACGGCCCAAAAAGCAGGGAAAATCGAAATTTCTGCATCGACTGGAGATTTTCGGAAAGCTGGAAAAAATCTATTTCGAGATTTCAGTCGACATTATGAACACAATTAAACCCCAGAAGTAGAATTTTTGTTTCTGGAAACTTCAAGAAATTAGAAAATCTGATCTAATGATTTAGGAAAGTCTACATTGAATAATTTTGGCTTGCTTTTTGCTATTTGAATTTTGTCAATTATCATTAGGACAATTTATTTGAACTAGTTAAAGTGGAAGGCCAATATTTAGGTGATCATGGCAATTGAACAGCACTAAAAAATCCCCAGGACGAGACCTAGGCAGTATGTAAGTCCCGGAATAAGTCTGGATAACGTTGATGACCGGCAAACGAGAAAACTCATGATAGATTTCACGTACATGACTACAACCGGTCGAGCCTCTAAAGAAGCATGGTCGGAATTCCGTCCCAACGAAAAGCTGTGTCTGCCGAATACAGTGTTCGAAAAAAATGTCAATCCAGTAAGTTGTGTCTCAAATTATGGGAAGAATTCTGTGTCACATCGTTTTATTTTTTTCGACAATTCTTTACCTCACGAGGATTCGATTTGTTATGTTTTTTTTTCAGATATGATGTTTATTTTCAGTCTTTCGCATTTTCAGAACGTGAAAAACTTTTTTACTGCTGGAATTCACCCAGAAATAATGATAAATGACGATGTATCAAAGTATCTAATATTTTTCAAAGTCGTGTTCGGTATAAACGATTTGAAAACGAATTGATTCTTCTTTTTGATTCTTTAAAATCTTTTTCAGTGATTGACAATTAATTGTTTTTAATTCAATTTTATAACGATTGAAACTAAATATTTAGTCTGAAACTCATTTTTATGCAACCGGTATAAATCCTGTTCTTTTCAAAGTTTCACATTTATATTAATTTGAAAGAAAAGAACCCGTTTTACAATATTTCGTGTCCAATGTTAAAATATCTAAACATTGTCATATCGGATAATTTTTATAGATATTTGTTCAAAGCTATCAATTATTTCAACACTTTTCCTACTGACACTTCCTTTTTTTTACATAAAATACTGGAATTTTACATTGCAGGTGAAAGTTGACTGGCTAGTTTGTAAGATTTCCATCGCAATTGCAACATTCAAGAATAATTGATGATCAGTGTTTTATCAAAATGAACGAAATTCTCCAAATAATGAAAATTTTAGACGTTGCGTATTTTCTACACCAATCGTTTTGCCATTATTTTCTATTCCTTGCTAGCTAGCGCTACGTTCAGAGCTTCCTCCTAATATTCCAGAAGACATTCTAAACGAGGCAATAAAATCGAACTATTCACGAGAGCCATACAATGTCGACTTGACTTCCAAGTTCTGGAAGGATAGAAGAAGCGTCAAGTGGGTAATTTTCCAAAGAGAAAAAAATGTTGAATTGAATTTTTAATTGCAGATTCGACAGAAAGCAATCAACTTTATCATATTTGAACAATTGTTTCGAAACTGTTTAATTTAATATGTTTGCATTCCGTGTGGTGTTTTTTTGGCATAGTTTTTGAATCTGAAAATAATAGGTTCAAGTTTTAATCGGTTAATAAGTTGAAAATTGCTATTTTCTTAGGTTGAAAGAGCTAGTTCAACCTTTAATATAAAAGATCCATCAATAAAATATTCCAGATTAAAATATTTTTTACCGCTTTACAAAGAAATTTCATCCTCAAAAAAAATCTGAATCTTGTAGAGAATTTCTGATGTAAAAAATTTGAATTCATCAACTATTTAAATACATTTCGATTGATTATTCTCAGTGTTATCATGCAGTTGTGTATCTAGTTCGAGATTAAAACGTCGAATCAAATCCCATGATCATTAGCTCTGAGAAAATGACGGCGGAGTTGATAAGTAAGGAGGAAAAGGAGAAGGTACGGAATTTAATAAAGGACAATAAGCTGCGATTACCTTATGACAAAATGCCATTGTCATACGGAGGATTCAGACCACGATTCGCGATGAACGTGCCATTAGAAGCCAAGGAATTATCCTCGCTAGATCCGAATCTGAGCGTTACCAAAGCAATTGACGCGTGAGTTTAGATATAATTGAAAAAATTACTCTGGGATTTACAAACGAGCGGACCAATTTCACTGTGTGTAATAGTACATTATTTAACAAGGGCATAAAGTCGAAGATTATTCCCGAGGGTGGGTTTACTGCCCGCGGGAAGCGATTAATCACCCAAGGGAATAGTCAACTTTTATTCCTAAGTTACATATAAGACTTTATTTCTGACTCAACTTTGGCCGCAATATTTATTTGAAAATTGAAACTTTTTAATTCGGCACATATCAGGGAAAAATATGCCACTTATGTCCCGCTTTTGAGGTAAAAAAAAGTTAACTTTATGGTTGAGTCGGGAATAAAAGTCGTATTTTCAATGTTTTCTACTATTTTTCGGTGTTTTTTAATTATGAAATGAGTGATTAAGTGCTTAAAGTTGACAACACAAGTCGAGCCTATTTGTTTTGTCGAATGGTTTTAAATCCGCTTCATAATTTTTGCAGCTGTTTTACAGTTTCAGAGAATGGTATGATAATTATTTTTTTTTCTTCTCTGTTCATTTTAGGAGGCTTGCTGCCGATCCCAGATCTTGAATACAGTTTATACGAAGTCACGAAATTTCAACAAAGCATATATCACTTTTTATTTATTTAATACGTTTAACTAAATAATAACGCTACAATAGGCGGTATTTATATAACATAATCACCACTGGGGTAAAATCTAATATACAAATTCAATAAATACAATGCGTAAATTAAATCTCAGGTGCCTGTAAAATTAAATAAGTAAATTCGTTGTTCTTTCATTTTTTGGTTTCGTTTTGATTTTGCACCCCTCTAGATTTTTGGTTTTCGTTCGATTTTGCAGCAGAAATAAAAGATTCTAATCGTGAAAAATTAGAAAATTTTCCATAAAGTCTGTTTCATTTTCACCTTTTTTCATTCTGTTTATTTTATCCTTGAAATTGGCAATTTTTATTCCAGTCTTTATCCGAAACGAGAGATTTGAGCTGCAATTAGCGAGTACAAAGGACTCAATTTTTTATTAACTAAGGTGGAAAAACCTCAAACTTTCATCATCGAATTATAATTTTCATATTTTCAACCGTAATTCGATCTTCACCCGGATTTGCCATGGTTTATTTCTTCATTATTGATTAATAATGAAAATCGTCAAAGAAAAAATTCCACGTTTAAGACAAGATATTTTTGTAAACTTTCGCATGCTTCTATTCTGATCAAAAATCATAACTTTTCAATAAAATATTACGATTTTATTTAAACAATCAGCATGAAGAATTATCACCCTGGATATCCCGAGATAGAGTCTACATAATTCACCGTTATTAGATTTTAAAATTAGTTACAGTAAAGTTTAAAGCCGTTGGGAGATTATTATTGAATGCTGCGTTATTGTGTGAATGCTGCGTTATTGTATGAATGCTGCGAATCTTACGAATTAAAGGGTGAAACACATCGAGAGCGCCTTAGCTGCTCGGGATCTAACGATACTCTCGGTGTCCCTCAGAAGTTGCAAAAGTCGCTGAACATCATCCGGTTCTGGAGGTTTCAGAAAGCCAAGAATGAGAGCCGACGTTGATCTGACGTTCGGATTCTCAGATCTAGAATATCCTCTACTGACTGAGCTTCTGGGAAAATAAAGTTACTGTTTTCATTGCAAGTTAAAAAAAAAAATATGAAGAATCTATCAAACACGGCGAATCAAATGTGGCGAAATATTTATTTGATCCAAAATAAATAGGGTTTCGCATAATAACCCAAATTATGATTCTGATCACTTGTTTGTTGAATCAAATGATATTGCTTTGAATCAAAGAAACATTCATTTCACCATATATAATCGCCATATTTGATAAATACAACAAATCTTTTTTACGTCTGACGAATCGTGTGAATTTGAGATAACAACGAGTCATTTCATTGATCATCTTGAATATGTTCCGAATGTTTTTACTACTATTCATTTTCAGAAACTTTTTCCAAATATTTTGTTATTTAATTCACGAATTCTTGTAGCCTGAAGAAATTTCAGATTATCGAACAGTTCGAATTTTTTTATATTCGAAACACGTAAGTTTTTTTTATTTAATTTTACAATTCTGATGTAAGATATGAATGAAATAAAAATATTCGAATTCAAGCTTATATATATATACATGTATGTATACGTTCTGAAAGTTTTTCATATTTGAAAAAATTGAATTTTTCACGTTTGAAAATAACAACAGCCAATAAATAAAACATAAATTGGAAAAAGATTTTCTTATAAGCCATTAATAAATTCTATGAAGAGTTATTACCAGATAAAAGGATAGTGCGTGGCAAGAAAAATTAAACAATTACCTAGAAATTTGAATTTGATACATGAATATCGTTTGCTCACCTGAGTTCAGTCACACGTTGAGGAATTTCTCGAATCATGCACTGTATCAAAGCGCAGACGAATTTTTCGATATCCAATTTATTCTCTGCTCTCAAATGCGTATGAATAATAAATGCCAGCGATTCGGATTGCAGGAAATTCGCCGAATCGTGGAGCGTTTCTCTTACAGCCTGTTGAAAATACACGAAAAATGACATGTAGGTATTGAATCAAATTAATTGAATTTTGAATATTTGCTGAAATTTACCATAAATTTGAGGCAGGTACACAAAAAAAATTTCATCCAATGTACTGAATATACACGGTGAATGAAATGTTTTTGTTGATTCAAATAAATGTTCCGATCACTTTTTGGTAATTCAAAATGACGTTTCTTCGAATCAAAGAGAAAAAAACGTTTCTTTTACCGTATTTGATAAATTCAAGAATTAATTTTTTTCCGTTGAGAAAGTATCTTTATCACCCGAAAAGTTGAATATATTTAATATTCAAAAATTTAAAGCTAAAATCAGTGCCTGAAAAATTCTGAATATCATTTCAGTCTATGTAATAATTTTAAAAAGTTTATTCTAGCGACCTTAGCAACCGCCAGATTTGGATCTTCCAGTCTGACGATGAGGCACGGTAAGCAGCCAAGAAGATGATCAGACATAACTTCGTCGGCGTTACTGGACAGAGATTTCCAGGTGTGAGCGATGGCGCCGAGAGCATTAATGGCGGCCAATCTCATCTCCCAATTTTCTTTTTCGATGAAAGGTTTCAGGGAAAGAATGACTCGTGGATTCGGCAGCCGCTGACCTTTTATCGACAAAAGCACTGCCAAGCCACGAAGCGATTCCAAAGCAACTCCATTTCCGCCCTCACTTCCGGCCGGCACCTCGAGCTGCTCCAATAAAGTGTCTATTGAACTTCCTATGTGTTCCTCGATCTGAAATGAGGAATTTAGGATTCATTATTTCGGTCAACTAATTGGAGCAGTTTGACGAAAAAATAGATACAGATTCAATTACTCTGACAGTTGATTTATAGGTTGGGGCGTGGCTAAGCAATATGGCGTCGAAAACTGGGCTGTCAGCGAATTGTTTTCGGTCGATCAGTCAAGTATGGAAGTACAGACTACTCGGTGCAATTTCTAAAGCCTTAGTTTTTGCGCATGGAATTAACATGCTCGAGAAAATACGACGAAAAAGGTATTTTAAAATGAAATATGGCATGGTTAATGAAGTGCAATTTTTCTCCACCGGATGTCAGAGCTCCATGTTTTCATTCATAATTCACTTGAAGATCACATGAATAATTTCAGTCAATTGATATTGATTTCGAATAATGTTTATCAATTTCCATCAACTTATTGTTAATCAATTAGTCAATTTTCATTAGGCAATGTATTATACTGATGATTTCTGGATAAGGAAATCACGATACATGCCTGAAAATTACTTATAATGCTGAAAACACGTTAGAAATACATGGAAATCGTATGATAAATTGGAAATCGATGAAAGCACGTGATCATAAAAAAATCTGCATACTAAACTTATCTATCCATAAGGCAAGAATCGACATCGATCTTAAAGATGAATGGGAATCACAGTTGATTTTGGAAGTTGGAAAGAAAGTTGGTGAATAAATTCCGTTAAATGTTATCGGCCCCGATTATGGTGAACATGAATAAAACAACATCCCCAAAATCTCAAAAAATATTAACCAAGTGGCGTAATTTCTTTCCCGTTGATTTTTAATAATTCTAGTTACCTCGATCAATTCTTCATAATTTCGAAAAACATTTTTAAGTCATCCGATTTCCTTGGATTTACAATCTTATTTACAACTGTTGACTCAGCGAGTCCTTGAGTGGAAGTGGAGCTTAAATATGTTACCCGATCAGAATCAAGGTATGACACTCGGGTCAGTCCGATGATGGCAAGTCTTCTGACGAGCGGAGACGAGTCTGCTGTGGCTTCGTGAAGAGTGTTCAGTATCGCCTCGAGCCAAACATCACCACAACCAGGCCTGCCAACAAGTTCCGAATAGAAAGCAGCTGAGACTGCTCTCTGCGCTGGAATTGTGCTCGTGGCCAGCTGGCACAGCGATCTAGCCAGAGTGACTATCGTATCTTTGCTGGTTATGCATCTAACCACCGAACAGACCGTGGATATGAGATTTTCCTCCGCTTTGCAGTCGGACTCGAACACCTGGAAGATGAGCAAACGTTGCGAGCTATTGAATTTGCTTTGACTTTGACATTGAATTTACTTTTTGAGTATGAAATTTGTAGAAACTTCGTAAGTATGTTTCCGAAAGCAATTTATGCCAGGATAGTGATCCTTTAAAAATAAAACAACATTGCTGTTATAAGTAGAAAAATTGATCGAAAGTGTGGAATCAAAGAATCAAAACAATGTGAACGCGTGAGTAACAAAATTGAAAAATCGAACACTATCCCCTAAATGATTTTCAATAAATTCCCGGTAAAACACGATTGAAATCCCAGAATATTTACAGGATTATACTAAACCCAGAGTTATAGACTAAATGATATTTTCAAGGCCGTCAAAGATTTCAGGACGAGTGGATTTATGTTTTCGCGAGTCTGAAAGCAATACTTACAGATCCATTTAGTATTCCGCCAGCGACATTCGGATTAACGACGTTTAGGACCTGGGTAAGTGCAGTGTATGCTTCGTGATGAGGATTTATTTTGTAGGCTTCTTTGTTCGGGACAAATCCGAACTTGCAGTTTGGAGACGCGATTGGAGCGTTCGCATAAAGCCAAGCAGCCATGCTGGCCAGGAGAGCGAAAATCAGCTCGGACAGTCGCTTCTCAATGAGCAAATCTGAGTTTGTTGCTTGGAAAAAATGACCGAGGGCTACTACCGCTGCTAATGAAGAAAACGAGGCGACGTGAGCCTTCTCTTGACATATTGCACTGACTCCGTTTTCTTCTAACATCTTGTTGCTCGTCAGTTGCTGGAGAAGCAAGTCCAGAACCTGCTCAAAAAAAAAAAGAGAGAGTTACTGATTACTTGCCATCAAGTACGATGGATTTAAAAATATTCGCAATATGAGTAATACGAAATTCCAAAAAAGAGCTAAACGGAAAAAACGATTCAATCGAGAATTTTGAAAAATAAACATTGAAGAGTAAAAGAATTTAAATTCTGAATCCTGAAGACGAATCTTAGATCGAATTTTAGTCGAATAGATTCGGAACTCAAATCAATTGAAAATAAAAAAATAGATATAATCATAACAATAAGAACAACTGACGAAGATTATATACGAATTTAGGAAGCTTTGAGGGCTTGTTCGATGAAACGAGAAATATGAGTTAAAATAATTTTGGACCTGTATTCCGATTTCGTTGCTTGTTGCAAACTCCTTCCAGCAGGTCTCGGCGTCTTTGTTTAAAGGCAAAGGTTGCCTTAGAAGAGCCTCGACAACTTCGTGTGGATGATGAGTCGCGAGTGTCTTAATTGCATTGATGGCGCCTTTTTTACAGCTCGCATTTTCAATGTGTCTAAGCTGCGTCAGGACTTCAGCTAAAAATTTTATCCGGTACAATGACAAAATAATAGAACAAATTTTACTGGGCAAATATCCATTAATTATTTTTCATAAAAAATTACTGGACTGGATAAAGACGTTAAAAAAATATCAATCCATCAAAAATCCAATAATCACTGAAGAAATGGCGATAGTAAGGCGAATTAAGCTTGGGATTAGAAGTTGACAAAATAATTAGTATTAATATAATTTAATCTGTTTTGAAAACGTCGAGAGCATAACAATTCCAGGATAGCAAGATTTATACTTCCAAGGTAAAATTTTTTTTGTACTTATACAAAAATTGCGAACAGTAGATTTTCTCCCGAACACTCGTGTTGTTCTCAACAATTAGTCAACTTTAAACTGTTGATTCATTGTTAAAGAAGAAAGGAAAGGTGGCAGAAGATTCGCGAAGCTGTAGGTGCAAGATATTGTAAGTTAATTGCGTGATTACTATAGTTAGAAAATTTTCTATCGAACACATATCATAGATATTATGTACGTATATTCTGCGTACAAGTTAGATGAACAGCAGCATGCGCCAGGTCGGTGCCTCTGACCTTAAAATGTTGAGCTAGGGAAATGGCAGAAGCCAAACCGCCGTCCCCTCGACTATTCAGATCGAGAATTAACCCCTCTGCCAAAGCAACGGCCTCGCCGCCAGCAACCCTTTCGCTAGCAGCTGCGGCCAAAGTCTGTAAGAAGAAGTATCAATAAAGGGTGTTGGTTGGATTATAAATATCGATAGACCTTATTAATTATTTAACTGGTAGACTCGGATTTACATAAATTTATATTGATTATTTCGCAGTATATTGTATACACTCGAGCTACGAAGACCTTTTCATAGAAGCAAAAATTGAATATCTCGGTATTATAAACAAGGATTTCGACAATCTAGTGCTTTTAGTGGTAATAGTTGAAACACTGATAATAATGAATATAGCTGCGACGGTAGCAGTAGTGGTAATAGTAGTAATAGTGGAAATAGTGGCTATAGTGGTAACATGTCATTTCATCGAATTTCTCAAGGGAAAACGACAGATACATGTGTGCAAAGTAAAATGGTCTTAGGGTTCCGTTGCAGGATGATGGGAAGACTCAAATCATCGCGCGTCTAGGGGGGCGGGAGGCGTATTTTTGGGAGGAAATAGTTTTTAATTTTTTTTATGAATAGATAAGAGATAGAAAAATCCACATGCCAAATTTCGCATTGATCCTTTGTGTAGTTTTTTCATTAGAAAATTAGAAAACAGAGAGAAGTTTGCGAAAAAAAGTCAATCCCCCCTTAAGTAGTTCATAGTATTTTATAGAATACTTTTTCAAATATTTCACGACTATGCAGTGGGCTTCTCTATCTGAGGAACGATGCGTGCGCTTTATTCAAGTAACCGGAGTTACAGCTCATGTTCAGGTCGATCATCGTATCCTGTCACAGTCATCACAAACGTTAAATAACATTTGTTTTGACAACGTTGAGTATTATTTGTTTTGACAACATTGAGTATCGTTTGTTTTGACAACGTTGAGTATCATTTGTTTTGACAACGTTAAGCATTCTTTGTTTTGACAACATTGAGTATCATTTGTTTTGACAACGTTGAGTATCATTTGTTTTGACAACGTTGAGCATCCTTTGTTTTGATAACATTGAGTATCATTTGTTTTCACAACGTTGAGTATCATTTGTTTTGACAACGTTGAGCATTCTTTGTTTTGACAACATTGAGTATCATTTGTTTTGACAACGTTAAGTATCATTTGTTTTGACAACGTTGAGCATTCTTTGTTTTGACAACATTAAGTATCATTTATTTTGACAACGTTGAGCATTCTTTGTTTTGACAACATTGAGTATTCTTTGTTTTGACAACGTTTGGGATGGTCGTGGCGAGATACGATGCTCAATCTGAAATGAGAGCTGTAACTCCGATTGTTTGAATAAGGCGCACGCGTCGATCCGCAGATAAACTCACTCTATAGTCTGTATATCCCCTCGGCCTGTTTTCAATAAATTTTGTTTCACTCACTTTAACGCCTTCGTAAAGCGTGTTCAGATCCTCGTTTATTATCACTCTTTTTATTTCGCTGAGATCGTGATCTATGTTGTTGTCAGGTAGCGTCGATCTATGCTTGGCACTTATACTCAGGATTAGAGCAACGCAGTCGACTACCAGCGACCTGAAAACCGGCTCTGGATCTGTGCTTCGCGATAAAATTCTTCCCAGTAATTTTCCCGGCTCCAGTCTGCCACCCGGATATGTGTACTTGAGTAAATCGTGATACGATCTGTAACGCATCGACATCGATTTATGCACTGTATGTTCGCTCGTAAAATAATTTTTTCTATAGTCGAGTTAATCATCGATTAATGGAATATTCTAAGAAGGCAAAAAACAAAACAAACGGACTAATTGTGTTATTTTATTTTAATCTTGAGTTACATAATTTTCTGTTAAACTTTCTACTTGACTAGAATTCTTCGACATTTTTTTAAATTTCGTTTTTACCATATCAGTGAGAATAAAAAACAAATTAAACTCTTATTCCCCTTTTTTGGGTCGCGTGTTTTTTTTTTCACTTTTTTCACTTTTTTCACTTCCACATGAACAGTATTGAAATTGCCTAACTATATCAGTTATTTAAACAATTTCTATGTAACCTTCCAATTTTCAGATTTTTTTATCAAATTACTTGATTTTATCACGGCTTTTCGAGTAACTTGAAATTATACTGATTACCTACCTGAGGGTGCAGCGAAGGGTGAGAAGTGCAGCTTTCCTCTCGTAATACAGGCCGGTTTGCATCCAAGGTAAAAGAGAATGGCTCAGTTCTGCCAGTGCGTCCGAAGAATCTGCAACCACTTCGCTGCAAACGACTCCCAAGCTATTTAATACTTGCATTTCATCCGGTAGCAGCAATGAATTGATCTAAAAATGTCGACAACATTGGTTATACGGTTTTACAACAGTTATCATTCGAAAGCGAACAGAACATTTAAACAAAATATTTGCAATCAGATTGTATCTACTGTATTTATAAAATCAGAGTTATCGAAGAAACGAGAAAAATAAGAAGTTTAGCCTTCTGAAACTCATGGTGTGAAATTTTTTTTACCATTATGCATATATATGTAAGTATATAAAAAATTAACACCGCAAAACGAATTGTTATTTTGGGAAATGCTAATTCCTATAATTTTTTGTAACTACATTATAAATTCTCGGTGGTTGATAAGCTGTAAGAGAAGATTCAATTGGAGATGTTTTTTTTTTATGTGGTTCGAAAAATTTGGTTTCTCCAAAACCGATTACAACAAACCATGAATATTGTGTAAACGAGCTCGTAGAATCCTTGTGGGAGTTGGCTCTCGGTCAAATTGGCTGATATTTTAAAATGTTGTAGTACATACTTTCCCGATGAAATTGAATATATCGCGGAAAAACTGCACAGTCGATTCGCAGAGACTCGGCACACGCGTGAAAAGCTGTTTTTTCTTTAATTTTCAACACTTGTGGCCGTAAGAAATTTTCATCGGGAGGGTTATACTACAACATACTAAATTTCCCACACCAACGCCAATACCAATTCCTATAAGTATTCTGCGGGGTCCTGTTGTATCCAAAAATAAAAACACCCACTTCGGTACTCGCAGGGACAACTTTGTGAATCAGCGTGCTGAGCAGGACTTCTCTTTCTTCTGGATTTAGAAGTGGTGGTATCCTTCTATGAACCGTGTCAAGGATCAGATATTTCGAGATTAAAAAAATGCAGTTCTTAAAATCGTTCATTATTCCGCTCGTTGCCAATTTGAGTAAACCAATTTACTGTGTACAAGGCGTTGGTTTCACATAAAAAAAGTTCCTGCTCCAATTTATTTATATATAAATGAATAATTAAATCGTGCTTGCTCTGAAACTAACAGACTTTAATCGTTTCTTCGCTAAATGAAGGATACATCAGCGAGATGACTGCCTTGAGTATCGCCGAATATAGCTGAAGTGGTCTGTGTCCAGACGATGTCTGAAGTAAAGCTAGGACAGAAGCCAATGCTGGTCCTCTCATGCGGAACCCAGTGCTCTCTGGTAATCTCATGGGATTAGCAGCCCCTCCGACCTTAGAAATTGAAAATGGACATATGATGCTCAATGCGACACTGGTATGATTGGTTTTACTTTTATTCCCGATCTCAATTATTTTTCCTTGTGGGTTAATCTTTCTTCGAAATTACAGACACAAAATTTTAACGCTGGTTTTATTAATGATCTGGACGAAAATAGGAAGTATCTTATCTTATTGACGTTCTAGATGGAAATAAGAATTATCTTATCTTCTTGATGATCTAGATGAAAATAAGTATAATCTTGTATTATTGATCATCTGCACAAAAGTCAGGATCATCTCGTCTTATTGATTATGTTCACGAAAGTAAGGATAATCGTATCTTCGGTGAAGATAAATCCATGAAAGGCCATTTTTCATTATATCTCGATGAATTTTTACGGTATACTCAGTCAACTCAAGTCAACTCATCTATAAACAATAACAGCATTCCATTTTCTTGTGCAAAACTAAATTGTGCTTGCCTGTTCAAGAGCGAGAAGTCCAGCGAGCTTGGTTGATATTTCCTTTGCCTCGTGCAACTGTCGAATAATCCAAGGTAGGATATTATCGTCGAGCGGCGAAAACAGATCCTTGGCATTACCTCTCCTGGCGATCTCAGCATAGGATCTAAGGAGTCCAGCCTTGGCAGCCTCGACGGTCGCGGCAGCTTTGAGGTCCTTCATGAGTCCTAGAAGCTTGACCGGAACTTTTCTCGAATCCTCGATGACGCAGGATTCTTCCATCAGCTTTAGGACAGTCTCCAATTCGTGTTTTGCACAGATCCCGACACCTCTTGCGTAGCAATTGTCGTCGGGCCGAGTTCTCGCCAAGTCGATCAAAAGCTGCGTGTGCGAAACGTCTTGCGTCACGGAGGCCAGGAACGGAGCGACTCCTGGCTTGTTCGCCACTCGTGATACCAAATCGTCCGATAGTTCTTTGCTCCACGATTCGTCCTCAAGCAGTACGCTCTCTTCTAATAATTCGACGATCTCTTCTTCCCAGGGATCCGCGCTGTTACAAAATCGAGTTCTAGATTTTTTTTCAAAGAGATTTATTCAAGTGGAAAAAGACACGCAAGTTAAATTCTTTCAGAAACTCCTGTGAATCTACTCAGAATTTAGTGTGCTATTCTTCTAACTGTTTCTCAGTTTTCCTGAAAAATCTCTGACAAGTAGGTTCAAACACTTCTAGAAAATTTTGATAAAATTACTCTACTTTCGTACGAAAAATTAATTTCGGAAAAACGTTGAGAATTATTGAAAAAAATTTTTAAAGTTTTCTTGGTTCCAGAAATTTTTGAGGAGCTTTTTTTCTAGGGTTTTGGCTGCGTTGAAAATCAAAACTAAGCCTCGAACAGAACTTTACAAAATAATTTTATAATTTTGTGGATTACTACGAGGAAAGGCTCTGTTTGTTACTGTTTAACAATAGAAAATAAAAAAATGTCAAACGTGCAGCGGTCGTGAAATTTTTTACGGTGAATTACTGTACAAAGGTAAACAGAGAGACAGCGAAAATTTGTGGTATTGCAAAAGTAGTAAGTCAAAATTCAGCACACAGATAGATGAATGTAAAAAAACAGCGAGTGTAAAAGAAGTTTCAAGGCCAAAATTCAGTGAAACTGAGAAAATTAAGAAAATTGTAATGACCTATTTTTATGATAAGGACATTCAACGCTGAAAATTATCTGCAAAATGAATCCTCGTACCCATAAGAATGATCTAGTTTATTCGCTGCCGGATCGTTCTGTAGTTTGTTTATTATTTTCGTCAATTTGGGATCCCAAAGTTTTTCCAAACGGGACCCGATCAGCGGAGCTGTGGACCTTAAAAATGACAGCACGGCAACGTGATTTTGATGATCACCCAATAATTCCAGGCTCTTTCCAAACACAAGGGCAGCATGAAAATCATTTCTTAATCCCTCGTACTGCTCGTCTTGGATTATTTTTACAGCCATTGACGTCAATGCACGCGTCACTGGAATTACCTGCGAAAAGAATGAAAAATGACTCGTATATTAACTTTTTCACTGTGATTTTGAATTGCTGCAATTAAACTTTAGCCGGTACCTTCATCTGGTAAAAAACAGCAATTTAATATTTTGACTACAATTTTCATTGGGCATTCACTTGAGTGTTTGTTAAAAAGTAAAAAAGATCGAAACAAAAAGTTTTAATTTTAATCGATTCCAAGGTGCCAGTAATGTTATACCAGATGAAGGTGCCAGTTAAAAGTTGCAAACTCTCAGATCACGAACGACCTCGAGGTGCCAGCTAAAGGTTAAATGAAACAATTAACAAGAAATAATGATTTGAAAAATATGTTAAACTACGACAAAGGATTATCACAAGGTTTTCAAGATTGTAAGTAAACGATAAAAAATTATAAAAATCGAAGAGAAACGAATTGAAAAACTGTTTCCGAATAACGTGTATGATGAAAATAATATCAAAAGACTCACAAGTGGATGAAAAATGGTTTGAAAGACGTTTAAAAAACGGTAGAAGTTTGCAAATGATGAATAAGAATAGAACACACTTGAAAAATGGTAACAACGTCTTTAGAATAATTTAAAAATGTCTTAAATATCAGATAAATCTATAAAGTCGGTAGAGAATCTATAACAGCGATTGAAAAATTGAAAAAATTGATAATAACTGGACAAACAGACCTGTACAAGTAATATGAAAAAACTGTTGTAACAATTTGTCCAGTAATTAAATAACGTATATAAAAATAGAAATTGCATCACTTACAGACGATGCAGAAGAAAGAGGATCGACCAAAGAATTCAGCAAAAGAGACCACAGCCAGCTTTCGGCGCCATCGACTGTTGTGGCAAGCAAATTGAGAGCCTCTTCGCAGGATTGTCCTTCATCGGTTTTAGAACTGCACTGCATTACCTGTAAAAAATAAATATTGAATACCAAATTGAAGGTCTTAATTTTTGAAGAGCTACCGATCAAATTGGACCGATTAAAATAATTATTTGGACAGAATGGATTATAGAAATATGAGTAATCATTTGGATGCCTACCATGAATCGGACGAAACAAGCTCGCTGATCAGGCGTCAAAAGCTTCATTGATCTTGCAGCGATTGCTGCGATAGCTCCGACCAATTGACGCGCGTTTCCCTCGTGCAGAGACTCCTGTAAGCTTAAAGCTATTCGCTGGAGGGCTGAATCGTCCTGAAAAACGGATGAAATCATTGTTAAGAATGAATGGAAATTTTTGAGCGGTTTTTCCTCGTTACCCGTTAAAGTTAGATTCTTTTGATTTGAAAAAGTGCCGACAGTAATCATTTTTCATGGTAAACAATGCGCGAAATGAAAAATCTTTCGCACCTCGTTTGGAAGCGTGTTTATCAAGTGTCTAAGGACGACTAGTGCTTTGGATCTCTGAACAGCGCTGGGAGATTTGAGCTGCTGTAAGAATCTGAAACAACGGAAACCGCCGATTAACACAATCCGCGAATAATTCGTCGATCAAATCGTTTACCTATCGAGTCCCTCTCCAGCGTAAAGCGAAACAAGAGCGTTGGAGCATCTGAGTACTTCGTAATGAGTCAAAACTGCCTCTCTGGAGGCTTCGAAAGGCGTGATGCAAACCATGTCCGAAAGAGTTCCGTGGATGTGTTCTATCATCGGATATATGACCATTTTGTTCTCCTCGTTCGCGGAATTCAATAAGGTTGCAAGTACTCTGGAAATCGGTAACGATTATCGTCTATGTATTTTCTATCGGAGCCAAATTCAATTATCAAATTCGGAAATTTATACGTCGACAACCAATTATTCAATTCGATTGGGTTTTCTTGTATTCAAAAAAAGTATTGATCCGATGCCATGTAATAGGGAGTATTGTTATTGTCGATAACGTAAGAACCATTTTACTCAATGACACGTTTTGTGACGCCTACGATATTTCGAAAATGGCTCCGCCGATTTACTTCAAGTTTCAAGACATTATTCTTGACTGGTTTATCCCTTTGGACATGATTCGAAATAATTTTTTTTTTCTGTTCGCTTAGCAAAATATGGCGAACGTTCGATTTTTTATCAAAAATTACCGACATTCGAATTTTTTGGACAAGACAATATGGTAGTTAAATTAAACCCGGAGTCGTGGGAAAGAAAGAAACTATCCAAGAAAGTTGTCTCCAAATCCGGAGTAAATCGGCTGAGTCGTTATCGAGATATCGCCGGCACCGCAAACCATTTCACTGATCATGAGCGAAATGGTTGGCATTATAATTGTCAATAACAATGCTTCCTATTTCTAGATTCTGGCTAAAAAAATATTTTTACAAAGCTTAATCCTCGTTATTTTAAATAAAAGAAACTCGAATTCGATTGAATAATTGGCTCTCGA
Organism: Neodiprion fabricii; assembly: GCF_021155785.1. NCBI lineage: Eukaryota > Metazoa > Arthropoda > Insecta > Hymenoptera > Diprionidae > Neodiprion > Neodiprion fabricii. The sequence continues at coordinate 18,998,333 of NC_060243.1, forward strand.
GGTATAAATTCCCAAAATTCATTCATTTATTCAGCTGGCTTCTCCTACTAAATTACGCTCAATAAATGCGCAATACCTCGTTGCAGCTAATCGGAGGTTCGATCTCTTGCACATGTTCAAAAGTGTTGGCAACAATTTGGCTAGTCGTCGACCCTGCGGATCCGGAGGCAGGAGAGTCGATATCGGACCAATTGCGGTTACAATTGCCTGGGTCGTTACGTGATCTCGGCTAGCCGGCAGCCACGTGTGGGCCAAAGTGTCATAGGCGAGCAGCATCTCGGTATCAAATAGATCTTTGCCGATGTTTGAGTCCGGCGCCTCTTCTATGTTCACCAAATACTCGTTTATTGCCTCGGAAAATTTTCCTATAGCTGCAATAACGCGAGAATATAGATAAGATGATCGCTCGTTTCGCTTCGAAGAGTGCTTTAGGGTGGGGGATAAGGGTTTCAGCGTGAAAAAAAAAACACTTTTTTTGTGAATTTTTTTTAAAGGTATGGATTGAGCAAATTTAGTCAAACCTTTTCTAAATTATTAAGTATACTTTTAACAATATTTTGTAATTTTTTCATGCTGAAATATTGAAAAACGAGCCGGTGACAGAGCTTGCATCAGAACGTCTCAGAAAAAAAACAATTTGCGGTGTTCACTACATCTCGGTCGGAAATTATCTGATATCAAAAACCATTAGAATTTAGTCAAAGTATCATCAAATCCCCCCCCCCCCCCACAACGTTCTTTGATTATTTTTTTTTTCATTTCAAAAATTTTTGGTGGCCATCTAAAGTGTAAACTGGTATTTTCCACGAAAAATTCCGCCATTTTGTGGGTGGGAAACCCCCTTATTGTAAAAAAAAAATTTTAACCAAACGTTGGTGGGAGGTATTTTATATGTAGAAAATGTGTACCAAGTTTGAAACGAATCGGTCAAGTAGTTTTTAAATGGCAGTGAACACGGGCTTTGAAAAAGTAGTTTTGAGAAAAAATCACAAGCGCACGATCAAACGTACAACGACAAACTGACGCTCGTCTCTCGTTTTAAAATATTGTACGGTGTATAGTATAGACATACAAATATAAAATATGTCTTTATGGCTTTACTTACCAGTCTTTATTGAATAAAATATTCTTGAAACAGGATAATGGACCAGAACGATAGAAGTGAATAAGCTTTATTCCAGCTGTCAGAGCTATAGTGTTAAAGGGCAGGAGACTAACTAGACAATAACTTCAAGAGCTTTGTTCGGATCGACTTAAAATTTTGGGAATATATTCTTGAAATGTTTAACAATAAGATAAGACAAAAAAAAATCGATTTTTCGAAAGTGCAAAACCTTCCCCCCCCCCTTAATAGGTGAGTCTTATGAAACAACTAATGTTTGTTATTCTACAAAACCAGTAACTCTGGTGAAAATAATTCTATGAATATCGATAAAAATTTCTACGAATTTTGACGGAATATTCTATGAAATTGTGGAGGATTTGGGCCGATTCATAATTTTTGAACTTAGATTTGGCAACAATTCGTTGTTTTTCGTAGAGTATAATCTACGAATTGTTACGAAATCTAAGTTTAAAAATTATGAATCGGCCGAAACCCTACACTTTTCCATAGAAATTTTCATAGAAATTCATAGAATTATTCTTACCAGGGTGATTAATTGGTCTCGCCGATACTTACTGTAGCAAAATGCCTGTTTCAGGGCATCCTCTCGAGTCCCACCCAACATTGGGACGATCACACTCATAGCTACTTTCAAGAAGGGCACAACACCGAACGCGTTGCTAGCCGCAAGCATTCCTAGTGCTCGAATTACTTTTGGGTCAGCTGTCGTGCCTGGCTCTAATCTGAAAGAAGCGTCAAGCTTTGTGAAAATTCGTGTCTGGTAATATTTTGCCATATAACTAAATGAATTCATATGAAATAAATTTTTTTTTTTATTTTTTTATTCCAAATTTGATGAAAAAAGTTGTTAGTTATTTCTCGTGATAGTTTTTCGTTCAAACATTTCTCAGAAACATCTTGTTACCGTGTTTTTTAAGTGGTTTGAGAAAAAAACGGTATCATTTCTGGAAAAGTTTAAAATAATCTCACAATATCTGACGAATTGGACGAAATTTTAGACAATTTCTGGAAAGGATTCTCATATTTTTTAGAAATCTCGCTTTCTGCTGGAAATTAAAAAAAAAAAAAAATACTCCGGATTATTAAGATTCCGACCATTTCTGACTAATGTCGGTCAAGTTTGAGATGGAAAGCAAATAATTTTCACGGAACAACTCAGATTCTGTTCCAACGATTCATAATTATCTGTACGAAATTTGAAAAATGTCGAGTCTTTTTTGCCATTTCCATTCAAGTTCAGTTAGAGGTGAAAATCGGACCAATTTATACAAAAAACTTGATATTTTTCAGTACTTTATTTTGTATCAGAAATATGAAAAAAAAAACAACAAAACGAAATACATGCATCGTATCAGTTATGAACAAAATTGTTTCCGTAGTTTGACAGAAAAATCACTGTCATGGTGATCCGTCAAATTATTTGGCGGTTTTCGAGATGAGAGTCTTTAAAAAAAACCTCTCTCGTTTACCTTTGTAAAACCAGACCCATGGTGTTGGCGCAATGGCTTTTTGCCAGCGCGACGAGAAGGTCAGAAGCCTCTTTGCTTCCCTCACCGGTCAATGCCTCAGACGCAGTTTTAGCCACTGATACTGCCAGGTCTTCGTCAAGGCAGGCGCATTGATCCTTGCAGGTTTCTTCCATCGCCCTCAGTATCAGAGCCGAATGAGAGGCAGAAATCTTTTCAGGTGAAAAATTACCCATCAAGTCAAGAATATTTTGTATTTGGTTACAATTTTCACCAGCTTTTCAGGTCTAAAATTTTTTCGAAGCAATGTACAGCCGGAAACTTCTGCCAGTCAGACGAATTGGTTGAAATTTAAAAGGATTGAGAATTTTGAAAAAAGTTAAACAGAAGCTAAGGAGCCGTTTTGGCTCTCATAACGTTGATCAGAGCTATTCCAAAAAATAGATCTATCAAAGACATTATTTTTTATAAAGAATTTCATAATTATTTGGCACGGAAATCTCATGAATCTTGTTGTAAAATAATAAATAAATTGAGATGAAACAGGATCGAAATATACGCGGAAGAACGATAAAATTATATTTGATAATTCTTGATGACCGTCAGAAAATGTACCTTGGGATGAAGTTCCAAATAGTACAAAGAGGCGTGTACAACGACGACCGGGTTCAGTTTGGTTATGTTTTGAATCGACTCGAATACAGATTCTCTGACATTTTCACATTTGTCGTCCAGAACGTCGAGCATCGCCGCAACCACACCTGAAACCCAATATCCATCGTGAGGAGACGCGAAGGAACGAGATTGAGAATTCACGAGACGGTTCGAATTCACCGACGACACGTACTAATTTAAATTTTCAAATGATGGATAAATTTATCGCTTTTATGCACATTATTAAAGGTGAATTGCAATTTCTTTAAAGATTGATATAGTCAGACGTGAATTGTAAGCAGAGAATAGACGTAGAGAATAAAGACAAAATTATCGTGAAAACGGTCAAGCATTTTATGCCCTAAATTGGATCTCTATTGTCAAAAACAAAAAATTTTATTCTTTCACAGACAAAAATCTTGTTAAAAAAACGTACAAAGACTGTCTTACAAATGTCTTGAATAAATGACGATGTCTCAGCAAAAGGGTACAGCTATATAAAAATACTGAAACTGCCCTCAGTGAGTTTTTAAAAGACACTCCAAACCAGTATTTTGTGAAAGTTTTGTAATTGTACCTGTAGAGAAACACATTGTAGTAACCATTTGCAATTTTCTTTTTATTTAAAGAAAAGCAGCTGTTTTTGATGTTTTTTGTCGAGAAGTATAGGAAAAAGAAGTAACAAAAGTCCATCATAAATATCCATGTTAACTGAAATGAAAACTAATAATCATGTTTTTTCGATTACAGGGGAAACAATTGGGTTACAGAGCTGAAATTTTCGGAAATTTTTTCTGTTCAGTTAGGATACAATAGGCCGAGTGTCATTAAAAAACTGGCCTTTACTCACAGTCTCAGTATTCTTCTTTGGCTATGCCCCTTAGGCGTCATTCAAAAGTATTGAAACATTTTTAAAAAGTTTCATGTAGACGACGCGTGCTTACAAAAAAGTGAACAATTCTTACAGTTATTTACAAAAAAAAAAAAAAAAACAACTACGCGGTCATCTTCCTGGAAAAAATTTAAAAGTGAGCCTTCGAGTCATGTTCCAATAATTGCATACGCACTGTATATACAATTGTATATGAAGAAAACGTTGATAATGTTTGGACTGTCAGGCATATGGATAAGGATATAGGATGCTATAATGAGAAATTAACATCGCTTCTTAAAGAATTTGTATTAAACCACAAACTTAGGCTTCCTCCGAACGTCTTTCAGACATCAAATTTTTTCCGCATACTGTTTATTTTGAGTTACAAATAAGCTTATGTACATGAGAAAAAAAAAACATTTTATAGAACTTTCCAATAAACAGTCTTTTACTGGATTATAGTGATTTTTTTTCTATAAAAGTTTTTATGACATTCGTATGTAATTGTGTACATAAGTCTCACGAGGTGTGATTGAATGAGTATAACGTCTCGCAGATTAGAAACGCATATCGAAAAAAGGGATATCAGAGTCTTTTTAAACTCGCGCATGATTACGCAGGGTTTTGCATATGAACGCATAAAGCCCTTTTTAGGCAGTCAGTATGACCTCTTGAAAACTGTGTTGACTGTGGTCCCAGAAAATATATTACTAATGGACATCCGAGCCGGATAAAACAGATCAGACATCATAAAACGCGCCACGGTTTTTTTTAAATACAGTCACCTCTTAAAAATGTTTGATATTGTTTTAAAAGCAAAACTCGGCTTTGGGAATTATCTGGTACATGACTGTAAAACGGAACAAAGGTATATATATATATATATATCTATGTATAAAAATCAGAATAACACTCAGAATTTCACACCTGGCAGTTCGGAAACGTCATTACTGCTTCTTTCGGACGATTTGTTCTTCATGTTTGAAAAATTCTCCTTCGATTGCGTAGTAATTATGGTATTTTCTTATTGTAATTCAATTATCACAATCGTATAACCGAGTCATGCGTTTCAGTTCAATAATTACTACTGCGGGTTATATATTATACACATAGATGCACTTTATCCACGACGCAAAATATTGACCGCAACGACAGCGATGCAAAAATTTACGGTAATAACGTTTCATTACCATCATAATAATTATACGTATCCATTGCAATTAATAACCGTCGCAATATCAACTATCAGCCAACTGTACCACTGGCCCATAACACGCTTTATGCGTGTGTGTCTTCTCACGCGTGTGGGTATCAGTTGAATATGTGCACAGTTGCCTGTCTCCCTCTCTCTTCTGTAGGTAAATACACACAAGTAGGCGTGTTGTATTTTTTCAACTTCCCAGCTACGGTGTTAAACGCGGGCTTATTATCAAAGTTTGCATTTATAACCGTAAAAGATTACTGTCAGCTTTTATTATTTTGTGTTATCATCTTTGTAGGCAGTGACACCTGCTGAACGTTGGCAGTAGCGACTGCCATTACGAAACTGACGACAACCAGCAGATAACGGTTCGTCACATGCGCGTCAGCTCTTAGTCCAGAGCGTCCTCCAACCTCCGAAATAGATAGACGCTAGAGAGGAGCGAATGCGTCATTTGCTGATGGCGAGCGCACGGGCAGCCACGCGTTCGAATGTCGTATCGTTTGAACCGTGGTATTTGGGATCTACAGCTGACACAATATAACTCAATTAAAAAAATTCATTTTTTGAACATCTTGATACTTTCTCGATACAATACTTGTATCTTGAGCCGCGTTTTGAATTTTGGACGATGTTCATGTATGCGCGTAAAAACAAACATGTAAAGCTTAGTGTAACTTGAGATGAGAAATTATCTTTGAGTGATTTCCTATCGATAGTACAACGGCGTCGGATTTTGTGGTATCAGCAATGTTTCAGATGTAAAAATGACCTTGACTCACTGATGAGGAATTTTCAATAAGAATTAAGAAACGTCCAGCTCACTTGCGGTTACCCACAAGTTACGCTCGTACACTGTTATCTTCCGGACCTGATGACCTTTTTTTTCCGCGTTGCGTCAAGTAATTTACGGATGTTCTTGTACCAGTATGTAGGTATGGGATATATCCCGTAATAAGAATATTTTATTTAGTTAGAAGTGAAATAGTAGAGATGCGAAGTACAAAAGAATAGATCAGTCTGAATGATGTTGCGATTTATCGCTTTACAATTAGTCTGTTCTGTTCTCGCTCCCGCGTTAGTTGAACAAGAGCCGACGTGTAATAGCCGAAATGGTTTAATCGAGTGTCGGTTTAACGATGTGACAGGAAAACCGTCGTGCTTTCAAAAAAAAAAAAAAAAAATATCCAATATTTGTGATTTTGAACGTTTCCTAATCAGCATAACCGAATAAAAGTTTTCCTTCGTTTCGACCTACTACAATGATCTGACTATCTGGAACCGTAATTTGTTTTGGATTAAATCTGGGGCGGTCAAAAATCCTTCGATAAATGATATAAATCTTGAGTGAGAACAGCTTGAATTTTGATTGTTTGAACGTGTTTCTCACGAACATAATGAGTAACGTTTCGCTGTTACAATTAGGAGTTTCCATCGGCCTGCCAAGATTAAGAGCCTCCAATCCTGATGGGAACAACGTCAAGGCGATACCTTATTCATTCAAAGAACCGTTATCAACGCTGAAAATTTTACGTTCGGGTAACAATAAAATTACCTACACATCACGAAGATGTTTTGAAAAACTATGCAAATTGAAGGAGCTATATTTGTCGCGAAATGAAATCATTACACTGGTGAGTCATTCTTTCATAGGACTCTTTCACCTGAAGGTATTCTTGTTGGATGGAAAGTGGCTTACTGACGTACAAAATGGAGTTTTAAGTGGGTTGTCCAATTTAAAAGTGTTGAAACTGTCCTGGAATTTCATTTCGACAATAAATAGAACAACGTTTCATGGGCTTACTCGACTAATCCGATTAAGACTGAAAAACGACTACATAACTAGCATTGCTCTTGGATCATTCGCAAGCGTCAGAAAACTAGAAAACCTTTATCTAGACGACAACCACGTAGCGGAAATCACATCCAAAACTATGCAAGGTTTGAGCACCTTTGTCATATTGAATTTATAAGGCTACTTTCGTTTCGGACAGAAATTGATTATAGGACGGAAAAAGCAAGAGTTTAGTATGGTTCCGAGACTACGACAGGCGAATTTAGGTTTTTGCTGAAAGAAAAAGATGATTTGAGAGCGAGTATATGGCAGGAAAGTCGAAAGAGACTGACTAGTTGCAATTTAGCAAGTGCCGTGTAAAATCACTAGCAGTTTAAGAAGCAAACTGCTTGCCTCCGTATGGGATTCGAGGTAACGAGGTGATGGTAAGAAGAGGATGCGAGGTATAAAGTAGCTGTAAGACTGTGAGAACAGAGTTGAAGGAACGTACGGTCTGCAGGACGTAACACTCGTCTCACAATGTAATTCGCTCAATATATTCGGCAAGGTAAAAATGAATCTATTGAAGCAGATTTGGATGTGCATAATAATAATTGCGACATTTTAAATAATGGATCGCTGAAACCGAATTGCTTAGGCAGCACGAGTATTATTCTGTACACAATTATGCTGTGCCTACTTAAGTGCGACACATCAATCTACACAAATATCAGTGAAAATGTATACAAGGTGTATGGTGAGAATTAGGCATGATATACATTTCACAACACCAGCGAACTCAATGAAGAAAGATTTGGAGCAAGGGGTTTGAATGAATACCCCGAGCGCATAAAAATGTTTGTTTTAATTACACGTTGAATCGTCTCATACAAAAATGGTGTTCTGGCATTTTATGACAGGTTTCAGGCGTACTGAACATATCATGGTTGACTCTGTGCAACGCATGGCACATCCAAGACACACGCAAAAATGTCCGCACGGCAGGAACTCGTGAGTTCGATCTTTCACGAAACACATGAGACAGGTTCTGTTTTGTGGAGCTGGAAATCGAAAATGAACGTAGTATCGATATCATGTTGTAATTTAAAACATAAAGGGTAAGCATTTTTATTCAATGTGCGAATACACGGAAACCAGAGATTATTTTGTTTTGGAATGCAGTTAACGTTCCGGCAATCGAAAGGCCTGATTTAGAGTGAGTATTTATGGGATTCAAAGATATTGGAGCATGATCAGTTAGGGTATTCTATTGGTCTGCTTGGACTTCAATATACAGTCCGCTCACGTAATAGTGCCACTCCCAATAGTGCCGCTTCCTCTTATTCTCGCTCGAACGTAACCCCCACCACGGACTCACTTCGGGTTTCATATTCGTCTCTCTCAACAGTGCCAAACGCTGGCTCAATGAAATAGCGTATAATTATCTGCTTTTCAATTCAATTTATTGTCATTATTTTTTTAATAATATTATATCATCACAAAATTCATAAAATAGTAATAATATCATTAAAAAAAAGTGTCATAAATTTCGATTACCATCATTAAAATAATAATTGATTTTATTCAAAGAAATAGAGATTATATACATTTGGCGATTTTACTATATTAATGTTTATTTTTAACACAGTTTGGAGCCAAAGTACGACTAGGTACTTGTTTGATATAGATACCACTCTCAGCCACGTTGAAAATATTTTTTTTTTGCAACTTTTTGATTGCAACCTTTTTTTTTAATTCTTCTTCATATAACTTTGCTGCAACTTCATCAGTCGACAATTTTTCCCCTGAAAAAATTGTCAAATAATTATTTAGTTCCAAAATTCTGTTCTGAAATTTGTATTTAGAATTATTGGTTTATTTCTTTAGAAATCTCGTTTCACTGATACAGCGCAGTTTCGTTTAGTCGACATATTTTAACAATTTTATTGAAGTTTTTTTAAATGTCTTAATCACAGTTCCTTTTAATTAAAAAAAATTTAATTTATCTTTACGTTGAAACCTTTTTTTAATTTCACTGTATTCTTTCTTTGTTTACAAAAAAAACGTCTATGCATCAAAAATGATTTAATATTATTTTTACCTGTAATTTTCAAGCATCGAATATTTTTTCTTTTCTTGAATCTAGATAACCAACCTTCGCTGGCCCTGAATTGGTCATTTTTCGGATGATGTGCTTTCGCGATCAAAGCTTGTCGTCGAATCATCGGTCCAGAAATCGGAATTCCTTTGTCTTGTACTTCAACTAACCATTGAAACATGGCATCGTCCATTTCCGTGACATTGGACTTCTTTTTCAATTTTTTGCAATTCGTTTTTTTCGCCTCTTGAATGATCTTTTCTTTCTCCAATTTCCATTTTCTTAAAGTACGATCGCTTAGTTCATATTTTTTGCATATCACATCTGCGGAATACCGAGTCATTGCTTCTAAAATATTTTTCTTTTCTTCGAAAGAAAACCTTTTTCTTTTCTTTCTCGGTGGATCGTCTAGTAAATCTTGATTTCCGATTGCATTCACAAGCAAATCTGGAGCAAGATCCGAAGAAAAATTTGTAGCATTCTTTTTTTTCTTGGTTCTATTTTGAAGTTCCATTTTGTTCTGTAATTAAAAAAAGGATCAACTTTCTATCGCTAGTATGATAATACTGTGTTATTTTTATCTCTAAAAATTTTTTACATAACTTATCATCCGTGTTTATTATTCATTATATCCATATTGTTATTTTGTCGAATTTTATTCAATTATTTATAATTTTATTCCATCACTTTATAAATTTCATTCAATTTTTTTAAAATTTTTATCCCATTCATTTTTTTTGTAAATTTATTGTTTGGATGAATTGAGTCATGTATTTTTGAATCAATTTCACGAAAAAATATATTCATTCAAGTCTCGATTAATGGAAATATTTTTATTCAAGTTTGAATGAATGTAACTAAATTGATGAATAATTTCAAAATCGAATTTCAATTCGTACTACCATTATTTACTAAAATCATAATAAAAATATTTAGACAGAAAAAGAGTTTCAGAAAGGCATACACAACATCAATTTCATGTAAGAAATGCAAATAAGTATTTGCACACTCATTTTACACAAAATTCGAGAAAAATTTAAGAGTCTCTCTGTTTTGTGTAGGATATTTCATACAAAAGCATGCCATTCAATTGAAAATGCATACTTATCGTTAACGCAACTTACGAATATAAATACTAGGTAAACACAAGTAGTTTACCCGGCGCGGCGGCACTGTTACCAGAGCGCGACGAGAATTCCGACGTTGTGAACGCGCGTCAGTGGTGGGGGTACCTGAGTTCCAAGAAAAGTACTCCCCTACCCCCCACCGTCACGGGCACTGTTGTGAGAGCGGACTGTAGAGTACAAATTTTTTGCTCTTCAACTACTGCCAAGTACAGTCCACTCTCATAACAGTGCCGCGCGATGGGGGTGGGGAGTATTTTTCTTGGAATTCAGGTACCCCCACTACTGACGCGCGTTCACGCCGTCGGAATTCTCGTCACTCTCTCGTAATAATGCCGCCACGCCGGATGAACTGTGATCACTCATGTATGTATTTACATCATATTCGTTTTTCCTTATCATATGAAAATGGATTATTTCGATTTTCTGATTTCAATTTCTTTTTCTAAATGACTTTATTTTAAGAAAACTTTTCACACGTATCCCAATTTATTCCACAAAATGTTTTAAAAATACACATTGATATAGTAAAATCATCAAATGTATATAATCTCTACTTCTTTGAATAAAATCAATTATTATTTCAATGATGGTAATCGAAATTTACGACACTTTTTTTAATGATATTATTACTATTTTATGAATTTTGTGATGAAATAATATTATTAAAAAAATAATGACAATAAATTGAATTTAAAGCAGATAATTATACGCTATTTCATTGAGTCAGCGTTTGTCACTGTGAGAGAGACGAATATGAAACCCGAAGTGAGCCCGTGGTGGGGGTTACGTTCGAGCGAGAATAAGGGGAAGCGGCACTATTGTGAGTGGCACTATTACGGGAACGGACTGTAAAACGGTTTTTACAGTAATTTCGTACTATTTATAATAGGTTGGATTAAGGGGGGTCGGTTTCACCAGTCACTTTAGCAATTTCCGCATCCCGAAATCAGCAATGTGGCTCTGTGAACAAACACGATCACATTCAGTAAGCCATTTCAACATTATTGAGAAATTGATGGTCGTTCCAATTTTCGTCACTTCTCACAAACAATGAATGAATGGGGAATAATGAATTACATTAACATTCTGAAATTCTGAAATTTGACTTTATCCAATATTCCAATATTTCAATTAGCGGTCACTATGTCCAAACTTAGAGGCAGTCAAATATCAAACTCCAATCATCACAATGCCCGAACGTAGATTTATTCCAAACATTCTAATATTCTCAATCCATTGCATACGAGTTACTATCCCTGAGCATATTTGCAACTAATATTTTGAGCAACCGTAATATTGAAACGTAGATTTTAGTCCTTTATACCAAAGTTAATCGTTTTGACTCAATTTATATCGTTAGATTATTTTGATCCTTGAATAAACTAAAAAGCATCAAGTTTAAGTCTAAATATTTCACAGAACCTTCCGACATTTCAGTATTTAATTATAAAACCACAAACGGTTCCGTCATTAAATAATTCGACGTCTTCACCTTCGGTTGCTTGCAGTTTCACGAAGAACCGCTCGGATTCGGGCCGCTGATTTTGCAATCAACACAACGTTCAGGCATGGTAAGCCGTAGGTATATCGAATTATTATATCGTTATATCTAAATCCATTAATTAATTAATTTCCTCTTTGTAAAATCCATATATTACATCGATTAACGTTTCAACTTTAGAATTGTCCGAAGGTTTCCGTTAGGACGTCACAACATCAAGGAACCAACCAATGATAAAAAAGAAAACTAAGTATATCTCCTGGAACTGGCTATGCGATCGGATGATTTTGCATACAACCATCAAGTCGATGTGATGTGAACGTGGCCATTGATCGGGTTGCGCACGCGCATTGCGCAGGCGCTTGTGACTGCCAGCGATTTCCGTTATGCGGTGGAACGGCGCGTTGTTCCACGCCATTTTTCCAGACACGCGCAATGGGTGAAGAGCCATCTTGTTTCTGTTTGCCCAGACGACGTGGCCGAGTCGAGAAGAGGCTCGCGTTGATTAACCAGATCCAGAAACATGAGGACACGTAAGTAAACCGAAACAATTATTAAAGTCACCTTGTCAAATTTCACCTACGTTTCAACCGCCCGGCGACAAGATTCAAGAAGATTGTAACAACGATACTTGAAAAAATATTTCTCAAGCCGCGTGCTTCGAAATATTTCAGCATCGCATGCCGGCTGAATTATTTCACGGTGGAATTTGCAGTGGTAATTTTCAAAAAATCAACGAAACTAACTTCGAAAATTTGGAGATTCGATAATCTAGGGTTTTGATCTTTTCATTGGAAATATTAATTGTGAATTTTTGCTTCTTTGATCCTTCATCGAACATCTCTGACTGCCTACCGGCTTGCGTTTTCAGATTCTTTTTGCACGATTGAAATTGCAAATGAATACATTTTTAGCACGATTGGAAGGGGAATTAACTCAAAACACGTTTTGAACAACTGTGATTTTGACACGCTTTCTCATATAATCGTTTTCTAGCTTTTTCACACGTATGTTTGTAACATGTATCCATGTACGAATGTGTGTACGTGTGCATTTATGTGTCTATTTATACGTAGACAGTTTTCTAGTCATGCTTTCTAGAACAATTTGGGTGAAAAGTTAACTACTTCGCGAAAATAATTCGAGGAACATTTTTTAAACCTGTTTATCGTTTTCAATTAGAAAATGGCGGGAGTTTCAAACGTTCGAATGATTGTTAGTGTGTTCGAAATCCCGGGGGAATCCGGATGACTTGAATACTGATTCGGATGAAACTTAGGGGCAAAATCAAACTTCTGGTGGATTTGATCTTTGAACTTTTCAGGCCAAATAACTGTATTACTTCTTTGGTTATAATGTGGCGGTTTTAAATATTTGAATGATTATTACGTGTATTCTATAATTCCACAAGAAGGATGACATTTGGAAGAATAATAAAAATAAAACAAATTTCGCAGATAATTCTTAGAAATTTTCTAACCTATCAACATTCCTGGGTAGAAAATGGCCAGCGTTATAAACTATTAAATGACTAGCATACATTTTCATTTCCAGTAGTTCGAGTAATTGATTTGATCGAAATGTTGTGGCAAATTTATGTTAATTCGGTTATGTACATCCTGAATTCTGAAAAGAGCGGTTCGATCAATTCCATGAAGATCGGTTATAAATGGTAGCCAATTCAATTTTCAAAAACCTGATTATTCGAATGCTGTGATGACCAATGCTGGAATATTCAATTTAGGCTATAAAAAAATTTAGTGCCCAAATTTCATAATTTTTTAAGATTAATTTTGCGGTAACGTTTGAGTGCAAACTGGTCTATATTTTGAAAATATGCACTAAAGTAGTCAAATAGTTTTTATCATCCCTTTCATGCTTTAAGATTTGGAGTTTCTTGGCAATGTTCCAAAAGTATTCTGTACATATTTTCGGATGAAAGACGCCAGCGCTATGAAAAGAAACTAATCGGGTTTTCTTTTTGTCATTTCACTGTCGATGCTTTACCGCTAAATTCAGAGTTACATCAAAATATGAAATTCTTATCAAACCTGCAAATATTGAAGAATTTTCGAATAATTGACTATTTGGATGACTTATGCTCAAAGCAATTAACGGCAGTGGCAATGTTCCAATAACATTCACTTTGTATCTCACTAATGAAAACGATATTTATAGTTTTAACATATCTTTGAATAACACAAACGGCAAAAGCTGAGTGTGATATTAAATTACTAATTTATTTAATTATTTATTTATTTATTTACTTATTCAACGGGACAAGCCCTATAATTATAAATACAAAATCAAAAAAAGTTCAGAAGACACACGGGATACATTACTCATATCTAAGTAGACACTTTGCAGACAGTTTAATTTTGCCCAAACTTGAGTTATCAGGGTCAAACCATTTAAAGCTACTGTTGCACAACTTACTTGACCGTATCGTTTGAGCATGAATATAAAAGTCACTTTTGAGCAGAAATTCAGCGAGATACACTGTTCTTTCTTAGAAGTCTACCAGGTACATTTAAAGTTAGTTGGTCCGATAAATCCATACAGTCAGTGACATTGGTAAGGATTTTGTAGACAAATTATTTTTTTATTTAAAATGTTGAAAGATTATCTGGTGACTTGAAATTCCATGCATCAGAACAATTCAGAAAGTTTAGAGATCTAGTAAATAAAGAATTTTATACGTACGAATTAATTAGAATTATTTTTATACATATTTATTTAAAAAATTCTTTTCACTCTTCTGAGATTTTTTAACGATTGTCACTTACGATCCTAAAGTATGACTTAAATTATTTCCAACAGCTATGTGGCTTCCACTGATAGCGTCCACCTTGGCATGCGTAGCCCTGTCAGCTTCGGTGTCGCCAACTTCAACCAGTTCCTTTTTGTCCAAGGCTGATATAACGAGACTAAAAAAGGTCGTCGAGCCTGGATTTGAGCTGAAGGATTTAGCCACTCTGCATTACGCTGTGATTGGCTATAATCTCGTGGGAGAAACAATACCAAAGAATGCTGTAAGAAAGTATGAAAGTTAAATTTTAGGGTCGATAAGAAAGTTGAACAAGGCAGGAAATTCATAAATTATTCCAGAAAGATTAGTCTAAGAATTTAACCTCGAACAAGTTTTCGATTCACTACAATAAAAGTCATTGCGCACTATGCTGAAACAAAACGAAGCGAAGTGCAGAGAAAAAGAACGAAACTGTTGAGAAGGTATTGGAACCAAAATGAAGCAATCGGAATATATTGAAAGCAGAACAAAATTACCGGAATTTATCGATAGTGGAATGAAGGTTTTGTAAACGATAGGGATTATTTTAATGATCAAATACTGCAATCCTGATTGTTTATAAAACCTTCATTCCACTTTTGATAAATTCTGGTAACTGTGTTTTGCATCTGATACCTTCAGAGGGCATCCGACTTCTTCTCTGCTTCGCTTAGTTTTTCGTTTCACTTTAACACAGTGCATGTTGGCCTTAACTGGAAATTTTCATCCACAGGAAATTGTTAAAATCAGGTTAAATATTTTTAACAGGGATTTGTGCGATGTACTTTGATTAGAAAAGTTGAATTTAGTTTGTTTTCATTCCATTTCAAGTCTGTCAAATCTTTAATCACTTTTTAAAAGTCAAGTTCGAACTTTAAAATTTCTTACTTATATTCATAAAATACAACCATTTCAAAATGACGACATTCGATTAGTTTCGACTTTTCCCAGAAAATTGAATTTCACCAATTGTCAAATGATTTCTCAATCAATTTCGTGATTCTGTCTTCTTTTCGATCTTCTGAGCTTTATTATGTACTTATTTGCTACTAGTGGTGAAATTTTTCCGTCAACCAGCTTTTACCACCTTAATACAAATTTTTTTCAGGAAGCCTGCAAGTTCATTTTGAGTTCAGTTGGAGACGCCAGTGGATTGTCGCTGGAGAATCTCTACTACGCTGTTACAGCTTGGAAAGGAATTGGGATATGCCAGCCGCTTCCAAATGCTGCGATTATAAAGGTAATACAGTTTTTTATTTGATGATTTTTTTTATTTATTTTATAATGTCAGCGTCGCCAAAGAAATCAAATTGTAATTTTTAATATTTTTGGATTATTGAATATCCTGAAAACTGTTATCATCTTGTAGCAAATATTCTCGAAACGTAATGCGAGAGCCTGTGATTCTTTCTGTGATTCCATCATTAACACCTAATACGATAAGATCACGGTGAATTTTCCAAATATATTCAGTAATTCACTCAATAGATACTTCATCAATTTACTTATTGTTTAATAATCAAATCAACGTCTATTTAGTAACAATTCGTATCAAATTAAAACGCCATTCACATGATGCTTACAAATAACTTTCGTTCTACTGTAAGAACATTGGAGAGAAACAATTTATCTGATGAATGAAGTTTTGAAGAGAAACAATCCCTTCGATTTTTATACATTTTTCAATTTTGCGTTGCTATTGTGATTGTGTTTTTCCTAACCCTCTAATATTTATCTTCATTTCACATTTTTCATCATTTGTCACGACAGACGTTTGCTGCCGTTGTGGAAAAAGAGTCTTCGACCATACCTGAAGTTTTCTACGCCGTAACCGGACTCAGCGCTGTGTCCCAGCACCTCACGGAACCTGCAATAGTAAAATTGGTCAAGGCGCTTCAGGCTGCATTGAAAAAAGATGATAGCATTCTCAAGTGAGCACAAATAATTAGTGTAATTATGAATGCGTAGATCAATGATCGAATTAAGTTTAGGGTTTTTTTGTATATATTCTTCATTATAACAATGATGCTATGAAATATGCACAATGATCAAAGAAATGTGCATTATAAGACTTTTATTAAAGCATATCAAAACGAATTAATATTTGATTACATTATGGATACTGTGACTCAAGTAATTGTACATTATTGTTTCATCAGTCTTTCAAATTTGATCACACTCGGATTTTAAATAATCTTTCTATTCTTTAAAAGCACTTAAAATTACAAGTCAAAACCAAAAATCAAAGAGATCTTTAGGAAATTTTCAACTTCGAAAAATTTAGAAATTGAAATGTCCTGATTACCGTGATGAACAATGCATTAATCATGACAAACCGTGATTGTTTGATTAGTCTTTCTGATGATATTTCCGTTTTATTTAACTCTCGAGAGACCGGGGCTTCAGTTTCTGACATAAAGCATTGTCTTCTTGTTTCATTCCAGCCTTGGGTACCTTTTCCACATTGCTGCTGAGCTCGGCCCTGCAGGTTCATTCGCTTTCGAACGTATCGAGGATGCCATTGTTCAGGCCGATGAAGTTGACGGCAAATACCTGCAATTTGAGGGTGGACTCTCCATCACCAGTAAGTTTCCTTGTTCCTGAATCCTTTTTTTTATTACTTTTGTAATCAATGTATTTTTAAATTTCAGACTTACTTCCTTTATACTTAATTTATTTAAAATTTCTTTCAAAATCTCATTTAAGTCTGTTGAATTTTGTTTCCCACGTTACTCGCTCGCCTAATAAAATCATTAGAAATAATGAAACAGATCAAAGTACCTTATTTAAAACAATGATGCTAATAATTACTTTCGTTCTACTGCAAGAACATTGAAGAAAACTAATCGACTGATGTTGTTTGTGAATATTAATCTCATTTTAAAATCCAACAACCGTCAAAAACGAACATAAATAATTCCAGGCAATTATTTAAAACATGTTGATATCCTTCTTCAGGTCTCGTTGTGAAAGGTGCCTTCCAGTTATCGACAAATTTGAAGAAAAAACCACCAATAACTTCTGAACAGACTGTGAAGTTTGCAAACTATCTGTTGTCCCGTCGTTCAGTTCAGACAAGCAAAGGAGTCGTCGGTCTTCTTGCTGCTCTTAGCGTACTGGCCAATAATCCGTTTGAAAATCCGATCTGCATCGCACTGGCGGATGGTGGAATATCGGTTTCATCGAAGCAACCGCTGGTCAGCGTCAAAGTTTGCGACATTCTTGGAAGATCTCTGAAAACTCTGCCATCGGTCGTTGCCAATTCTGCCACTAGAGTTAGTGACGATGTCGTTGTTATCAGCAAGAAGGCCTTCCAGCCTTTGGCTTCCGACAAGTAAGTTACATTCTTTCTAATTGTGTTTCGAAACAACATTTTCTGGATTCGAATTCTGATAAGAGTTGAATTTAGTGTACTGAGAATTCGCAGGAAAGGATACAAATTTAGTTATGGAATTACTTATCAATCAATAAATCAATAAATTGATTATGGGAATGAAGATGTGGTGCTGTGACTGACATCTAGTGGTGAAATAAAAAAAAAAAAAATATTCTGACTGGGCTGTATTTAATTTTAAAGGAGCTCTTTCATCGTATTCATTGCGATATACCGATTCCATGTGGAAAATGCAAAGCCTCACAGTTTGTACCAAGTTGTCTACTTTTCTGTTCGCATAATTGATGTAAAACTAACTGCAAATGGCCCGTTTTTTGCCGTTATACTGTTTTAGGCCTCGTGTTCTTTTGAAAATGGTAGATTTATTTTTATTCAAATATCGTATTTGTTTTCATCGTTGCTAATTTTATCTAAAAATAAAGTAGTACAATGAAAGAATGATTTTGCTTCAAGTAAAAATTATGTTGAAAGAGTGAAAAAAATCTAGACAACCTGGAACATTCAGGGAATTTTATTTTTCATAGAAAAATCTAATGAACTCGCAATGAGTTCTTTGAACACTTGGGGAAAATATTTTGCAACACTTCAAATAACAATTTGGGTTATGAAAAATTACGTTAAAACTCAAGTCTGAGAATAAATACCAATTGAAAATACCAAAAATTTTAGACATAAGGTAATTTGAAGAGAAATATTAGCATTGTTTGCCATTAAATCTACGAATGAGTAATTATAATTTTAATACATTTGAAAAATTATGAAGAATTCCTGAAAAAATTTTGAATTCTCTGGGAATTTCGATGATACCTTAAAGTAGATACGATCTGCTAAGTAGAGTTGAGTTATTTGTAAAGTCAAAATCCCCCGATTACTTACTGATTTTGGATTTAACAATGTCTATTTCGGTTATACGCTCGGGGAAAATTAATTTTTTTTCTCGAAAATACGTTGAATCTTGAATATGATGCTGATAAACTGTTACGACTTGACGTTTGTTAAAACGGATTCAACGTACAAAAAAAAAAATTACACTCAATTATATTTCTTAATGGAATACGATCGTCACAATCATTAAAACATTGTTGAATTTAGGAATACATTTTTGTGTTTATTATTTTAAAAAATGTTCTATTCACATTGCAGAACTCTGTATACAATGAATCTCATGGAAATCAAACCGGAACGAGGAGTTTACAAGATCTCTGTATCCGCAGGATCCGTGTCCAACATTGTCACTGTCAAAGTACTGTCCGAAGTGGTCGTGGATTACCTTGAAATCGGCACTGCTGACGCTGATCAAACAACGCAGCCAAAATTGTCTCGGTAAGAAAAACCTTCTTGCTTTCATTCCCCCAAAATGTTTGCAAACAAATTTCTAAAGAATATTTATCCTCAATAGTAGTTATGAATTATTAGAAAATGTCCTCATGCCTTTAGAGCCTGGTTGTCAGCGCCATTTTATCACCACACAACCTAAGTTTTTAATTTTAATAAAGGCAAATCGTAATTCTTGGGGTTTGAAATTATTCATGTCACATAAATTAATGAAACATAATCAATGATATACCTGCTCTACCGTCCACACGGGAAAAAACAGTCAACGGTTAGCTGTCAGCCTGGTTGCATTAGTATGATTTTTTTCCACCGGATGACGCATTGCAAGTGCCAATCCCAATAATTCCAAACTTTCTATTCTTATTACCTTTTTACTCAAGGCAATTTTAAAAAAATCGCTCCTTGAAAAAAGACTGTGAAACTGGAGTCCCTTTTCACTTTTGTCATTTTTGTTGTTGACGTTTTTTATGATATATTTTTTGAGCTAAGTTTTGATCTGATATTTCATTCGTCGTTTTCCTTCCGTTTTATGTTATTTTTCGGTTCCGGACTCTTTTATTTCTTTGATCTATCAAAAAAATGTCTACTCTGAAGATATACGAAAATCAAGAAAGAGCAACGAACGAAAACAAGAAATCGTATATAGGATGCAAAAATTTGATTTCTTTATTTTGCAAAAACCAGAGTGGAATATCCGAAGAAGCTGAGTTCAAAAATCGAGGCAGATTCTCAGCAAAAACTGGTCATAAGATTCCTGCTGAAAGATTCCACGAGCCAGAAACCAATCAGAGTGCATCAAGCATTCGTGAGGCTTTATTCAGTGTCAAATTCCGGAAACACTCAGGGTCAGGAAATTATTTTCGTCGCTGAACCGGACACTGGAAACGTTTACAAATTTGACATGGTGAGTTATTCGGAACACTGAATAATAGGATTATCAATAAAACACGAAAGATAGAATTTTGATCGCGGTATTTCATTGATATGACATAATCTAAAAAAAAATTAACGTTGAAATCTCTACTCAAGAAAAATTATAGTAAACAAATTCTCTGGTTTTCTTTTTATTACTCGTCTATTTTCAGGACGTTGGATCAACGGCTGGAGAATTTGGCCACATTAGTGGCGACTACAATATTGAATTGATAGTCGGTGATGCTGTGCTCATAAATTCGTTCCAGTGGAATGTGGCTCAGATTACACTAAAGCTACCAGAATCGCAGAGCGCTGTTCAAACCAGTGACGAAAAATCGAATCTGTACAAACCCAAGCCAGAAATCAAGGTATACAACTTTTTTTGGTTTTCGTAATTGCATGATTGAACATTTAAATGCTATAAGAAATTTTTTCGTAATGTCATGCCAATGCTCGTTAGTGACAGAATGTTTATCAATCTTTCTACCACCTCCAAAACATTGGCAGATTAATTAATCGGTTACAAATGATTTTTTAATTTTATCTGCGTTCTCGTTTTGACCGAACGTTGATAGAATTTTAACCGACAGTACTGGTTTTTTTTTTAAGGCGCTTTCATTTTGATTTTATATCCCTTTGTTTTCTTTTTGAAATTCACGTTTGCTTCATTAAAATACAATGAGATTTAAGTGAACGCTATTTTATTGACGAATAGAGAAAAAATGAACACCAACAAAGAGGAACTTTTTTTTAGTTTCATTAACTTTTTTTTTTCTATGATTAATGAAATATCTATTGATAAATCACTTCTTCCTAGTAATTATTACAGTTAGACTAGTTCAAATAAATGATAACAGTTTTTCCTTTCATTTTTCACTTTTGACTGAGGTAGAATACTTATTTCAGAAATGAATTTTTTCTTATGATCTCATTGGTTCATTTCTTCTGAAAACTTTTTCAATGACGTGGAATTTCCTAGATTTGAAATCAAATAAACGTCCAAACGATGTTTTATGCGTCATTTTCCGACGCCTAAAAGATATTTTTATACATCAAAAGTTATCTTCATGCGTAAAAGATGTCTTTTTGGGCCTTATAGATGTCAAAAAGTGGAGCATAAGACATCCGTTCGACGTGTTTGTGACTGTAATAATCAAGGTTGCCACTTTGCCTTTGTATGGAATTTTTGGTACCATAGAAATTTGATACTCAACACATTGTTTGAATTATCACAGTTTTAATAAGCAATTAAAGCAAACGGACTTCGAAATAAATAAAATGTAATTTGTGACGATGAGGGATTAAATATTTTTTTGGTCCTTTACAACTTTAATTATCACAGATACAGAAGATCTCTGAAAAATTGAAATTTTGTTTCTGAAAAATCTGGAAATATTGGTGAATCCCACAGTCCAGAAATAGTGGCAACCCTAGAAAATATATTGCGAAGTGAGGATTCTACGATATCTGTTTTCTTGCAGCATATGTTCCGCGAACCTGAAGTCAGGCCGTCTCGCGTTGTCTCAAACTTATTTACTGGACTTTGCCTGGCGCCTGTTCTTCTGCTCCTCATTCTATGGGCAAAACTCGGAGTCAACATATCAAATTTCCCTCTTTCTCTGAGCGCTATTATTTTTCATTTAGGACTTGGAGGTGAGTTTTTGTTCGTAATGTTTCTCCCATAAATGCAAATTCGTCAATTTTGTCATCGTAAATTTTTTTCGCTGCTACATCGATTCAAAGTAAATTAAAGAAATTCTGTTTTCCGATTGTAAAGATTTATAATCTAATATCAACTTGACAGTATTTCAAAAGAAATTCGCGATTAAATTTTACTTCAATGACATCACATTATCATTGCCTAAATGAATATGAGAAATCTATTAAATTGTCGGAATTGTTTAAAGATTAACTCAATGAAAATCTGTGTTCCATTTTGTTAAAACACATTTCATAGAACAAAAAAATTAGAGAAAACTGAACTGATGATTTCTGTTCTTATTTAATTGAATCAATTTTTCTTTCAAGCCTTATGAAAAATGCTCGATGCTTGACGTTTAACTGTTTTACATAAGTTAACGACGTTTTCAATCGAGCATATATTAAATGAAGGTGAATTTTTCACAAATGTAACCGAAATAATTTGTTACATTTGCAGCCCGATATTCACTATAAATAAATTGTAATAATAACTTCATTGCGCGCGTTTATTAAAATTATCTATATAATTCTAGTCCAACAAGGTTTTACCATCGATACGCAGGAATAGAAATTATATATATCAGTTTAGAGACATCTAATTTCTGTTATTTTATAATGACGCTCTTATTCTGCGTTTCTCGCGTCTTCATATTTACTTTCACTGAACAACAGTTATTCTAAAATTGTTTTTAGATGGCTTAGAATCTTCGTACAGCATTAGAAATCTATGTGATTGGATAAAAAATTAGAAGAAAGCTTGAAATTAGCGACGAATTTCATTTATTCGCACGTTTTTGACGGTTCTCTTTTTTTCAGGGATTTTTGCCCTCTTTGGAGTTTTCTGGCTTCAATTGAACATGTTCGTTACTCTAAGATACCTTTTGGGCATTGGTGTCGTAACTTTCCTAGCAGGAAATAAGCTGCTATCTCAAATCGCCAGTCGTAAGGGACGTTAATTAAAAATTACGTCGATTTGAAAAAGAAGAAAACAGGAAGAATAATGGGAGAAGAAGCATGGCGAAGGGAAGAAAGAATTACAGACAGACAGATTTGAGACTTGAATAAAGAAAAAAAAAAAAAAACGAAACAATTAATATTCAGTAATCCATTATTTAAGAAAAATGGCACGCATGATATCTTAAATATTTAATTACCCTTAAACTTCAAAAAGATTGAGAATAGCCAACGAGCCGTAAAACGCGATTTTTTTTTTTTTAGATTTTCCTCATTACCTCATTATTTTACTTGCCTCTAATGATAAGCCACCTTTACAGAATTATCATTTTTTGTCTGCTCCATCAAATAATGAAAATAAGAAGGAATAGAAAACGAAGAATAATCTAAAAGTTGACAGACATGAATAACCGATAGCAAATGATTGAAGGCAGAGAGATGAAAAAAGATTGAAGTTAAATAAAAAATCGAGTATTTTAAATACATAATAATATAGATCATAAAATATTTTGTTTTCACGTTTTCTTTCTCCCCCTCTCATATATTAGTAACGAAAATAGTGCGTGACATGAATTAGCCCCGTGAAAGTGAATAACTTTTTCAAATTATCCTATTAATTCATCTATTTAGCAGTTTCAAATGAAAACTTGTCTGTGCTGCAATGATTTTTTCTTTGTTGTAAAAATGATGAAAGAAAGCAATATTCATACGCATATTATTGCAAGTTTAAAAATTCGAATGGTAAAAACTAAAAAAAAAAAGCAGTTGCATACCGATTTGTCGTGTGAAATCTATCCCAACATAATCTAACATTCCTGATGATAATATATGTGAAAAAAGTGATGAGCATTAAGCGGGATGCTGCCGCAATTAATTTATAAAACTTAGATAAGTCGTATAAAAATGGATCATTTTTTTACTCGTTGTACAGAGATTTGAGATATTAATAAATAAATAAGTAAAACGTGGTGGTTAATTATAATTGAGTAAACCGGTTTTAGTACGTGTGAATAAAACTAGTATCTAAAGATTGTGAAAAATTGCTCGTCGATTATTCGTTGCATCAATTTCTTTGCTTCCCAAGAAATCCAATGACGGTAAAAATGACATAACTTGTGATTGGAGTGAAGTATACATTTTTCAATCTGTTGATCAATTTGATTTTTTTTAATTGTAAATTATCAACAGTTTATCTTCATTGAATTAGATTGATATTGAATATTGGTTTGTATTGATCGAGAAGTTTAGCACATATTCAGTAGGTATCGTTACAATCAATAATCTTCATAGAATTTAATGATCAATTAGAAATCAGAATTAAGCATACGGTTTTTGCGTGATCGAAAGACTGAAATAGATGGTTCAATTTTCACTACAAAAATTTCATGCAATTGCGATGGTTGAATTGGAAAAATTATCCCTTGCTCGAAATCTTAAATCTATGCGAGTGTAAAAATTTGGCCATGCATACCGACACGCATAATTTGTTTCCTCGTGGTGTTACGAAAACGTAAAGCTCACCTTGAAGGTATATTGAATGACATGCTTTGACAAGTTTATTATACAAACGCCAGACGTCTTTTCGAGTCTTCGAATAAATAGGCCTTTTTTAAGCATCATTAAAAAAGTTGGGTCAAGTTTAAAAGGATGACAACCTCCCGCCCTCCTCATTGAAAATAAGAATTGATTAAAAAATATCAAGATTATTCATTTTTATCGTTATATTACAAAACTTCATCTCAAATTGTTGATATCTTATGTTGTTCCATTGGAATTAATAAGATTCATTACAATTATGTTGTCAACACATCGCTGGAGATGTTTCAACTGGGTTTTTCTCCCGAACATTTCATAAATTGGTTGGTCAAAAATGGATACTTGTTATTAATTATACTACGAGATAGCCGTACATTTAGTATTCATCAAATACAGAAAATATCACTCAAAATACGAAAATTAACAATACTATGGTATGAACTAAAATTTAGCTTTCGACGCTTCGTTGCAAATTGCTTAAAAATCATCGAAAATGTAGAAGATTGGTTCGAGTTCACTTTACGATCGTTAATTTTATTCAGAAAGCTATGTATTCTATAAATTCACTGATATAGGTTTTTATTTTTCTTGGTATTCGGTTTAGTTTTAATAATTGTTGATCATATAGAGTTTCCAGCTTACATTGTTCCGCTCTGTTTTACTTTGTTTTGCCGCACCGACACAGTAACTATGTATGTAATATTACTCTTCCGGTGCAGCAGAACAGAGCGGAACAGTCCAAGCTGAAAACGCTATTAATCAATATCGATACAATGTTATAAAATGAATATTCAACGATGCCAACATCGTGAAAAAAGCGTTTCCGCGAAATTGTAGTTAACAGACTTTTGAATAACACAACTATTGCAATGTAAAATCGAACGAATCTACTAGATTTTTAACGATTCTGAAGCGATTTGCAACGAAGCAAAGATATCTAAGCTTTCGTTTACAGTTCTAACATTTTCTATTATTGAATAAATTTCCGCAGCTTAAAAATACAATAACTCGCCAAATCCTGAACGTCCAAGGATCTTGTAATAAAATTATCAAAAGTTTCGATTCTTAGCCAAACCAACCTTCTCTTCCTCTCCGAGTTTTCAGTTTCGATCATTTTTTATACCAGTAAACATATTGAAACAGCGTTATTCAAAATTTCGCAATATTTAAATTTGATTCAATTTATCATTTGACTATTCAAACTAACCTGCGAAGGCCGCGCCTCTCGGTACAAAAATAATACATGCACTTTGGATGTAAGATGAGATGAGTACAGTCGCGTTGCGTATCTATTATGTACCGCAAGTATGTATGTACGTACATGCATACACTCAACGTAATGAATTCTAACCGATTCAGGGGCACAACGCGTATTTGGCTCAAGCGGCTCAAGCACGAGATCCGATGAGAATGGTCGGATGCGTCGGTAAGCCGGTCGGTAAGATCGGGCGCCAACATCTCGATCGGGTCGAATTTGACACACTATCAATACGTGCCTTACCGACGCAGCAAACGGTTCTCATCTGATTTCGTGTTTGAGGCAAATACGCGCGCCCCTGAATCTACAGAATCCAATACGTCAAATGTACTCATTGGAATTTGCACAGGCTGGCCTCAATGACCACAGGCTTTCCTGTGGTAATCTCAAGCTCCGCGATTCTTCCCGACTCCTCGTTTCCCACCGATCTCTCGGCTATGCAATGTTTCAAGCATTGTTTGAGACATCTTCCCTCGTCTCGCAGCTTATCACGCTCTAAACGTAACTGCTTGCTGACTATTTTCGCGTGTCCAACTCTGCGCCAAAACAACTCGAGGTTTCGGTACTGTTCCATTACCTGTAATTGGGATTATTTTGAATTTTAACGTCTCGTATTCTCTATTTTTTATCTCAGGAAAAAAAGCGATTGTCAGAAATTTTTGCATCCGTTCGAGTACACCTCGTTCAATTTTCTAAAAGCGATAAATAGGAAACGAAAATTATTTTTCTTTATTGCTAAAAATTATTTTTCTTTGTGTTTAGTTGACGTGAAAAAAATATTTTTTGCATCTAAGTATTTGGATTTCTCCTCCGAAACAAATGTTAATCAAGGAAGGTTAAATGAGATGTTGTTTCAAATTTAATAAACATTTCTTCATTTGTATAGCAAACCGAAAATTTTTAGGATTTAACGGAATTTTGGAGAGAATATCGTTTCTACAAGTGCCGATGCCTACAAGTTCGTTTCTACAAGTTGCGATCCTACAAGTTCATTTCTCATAAATTTGATTGTTAATTTCGTACATTTTGGTTTAATTCAATTCAATTGAAATTATTTGACCACCACGTGTAGAAACGAACTTGTAGGATCGCAACTCGTAGAAACGAGTCTTTCGGTTCTAAGATTGTCACTTATAGAAGCGAACTTGTAGGCATCGGCACTTGTAGAGACGAAGTTGCAGAAACGGCCCTCTTCCGAATTTTGCTGAATTGACGTAAACTTTTCCCTGAGCCGGCTATTTTAATGGCTTGATTTTAAAAAATGTTATATGTTACAAATGTTTGTCTGTAATTGGAACTTCT
The DNA here is from genome assembly GCF_021155785.1 of Neodiprion fabricii. NCBI lineage: Eukaryota > Metazoa > Arthropoda > Insecta > Hymenoptera > Diprionidae > Neodiprion > Neodiprion fabricii. The sequence continues at coordinate 19,025,337 of NC_060243.1, forward strand.
ATTATTTCTGAGATCTATATTCACTGTCCTCAGTGCAATACGTTCACATTAATTAACTTATGATAATTCAATACGCTACATGAACTCAAGTGAACAATTTTGAGGGTTGAGAATTTGATCATTCATGAAATGCACATTAATTTCATACATTTATTTTGGCAGGCTGTGTAAATTTCTTTACCTTGATAGAAAATCGAGAAGAATTGAAAGAAAAAATTTTTATAATTTTCATTTCGATTTGAAGAGCAGCAATGAATATGAAAAATTTTTCGATTTATACGGCGACTGATTCGAAAAAAGCTGATTGTGAGTGACTAAAAACGTACGAAATTCGTACCGCGTGGCTTCTCTCCCATCCAAAATCGGCTATAAAATCTTCCGGATAGTCGTCAAGCGCAATGGAAAGTTTGAAAGGTAAGACTATTTCTTCCGGTGTTTCGTATTTGCGACAAATTTGCACTAGACTCAACAAATTTTCACCCTTCGTCAAAATACGCTTCAGATGCGTAGACGTCGCGTTGAATTCGGCGGTGATGATTTTCAGAGCTTCTCGGTCAGCCGTTTGCTCTGCGAAAAGTGAAGCAAAAATGGTGCAATAAAAATCCTGCTGCAGAAAAAGTTTTTTTTTTTTTCTTAAATGCCTGCATTTGTTGAAAATGCGAGTTTTTGGAAAACCTTTGATCGTCTATGATTTCGAAAATCATTTTACCGGACATGAAGCGTGTTTTCACGATCCAGTAAGCTTCGTTGAAAAAATCTCTCTCCGCTATTATTTCGGAGATCGATTTTCCGGCGGTCACTTTGTACGCGTGTATCTTATCCTTCATTTTGCGAATTGATTCGAAAAGACTTGCCGTGTGCGATATTTGTCTCGCTATTATCGATCTTGCTTTGTCGTCCTTTTCCTTGATCACGTTGTAATCCCTACGCATATTCTCGGTGTCTGGAAAAATAAATTATGCAATCAGACTTTCATTTTTAATTCTATGTGTGTTCAATTTCTGGCTTGTTTTGTTAATTATGTTCTCCGTTAAAATTAGAAAAGCTTCGTCTTGCACTTTCTTTTCCCACCCTAATTAGATCAAGGATTGATTTAGTCATGATTTTTACCCTGAAGTTGTGAAATTTTTCAGTAATTTAAAAAATAATGAGCATTGTGTCATTTTTATTCTTAACCAAAGAATTTGTTAAGTGGATTCCAATATTTAAGAAGTATATTTGTTCTTCCGAAGACAATGAAAAAGTTCCTGAAAATATTAGAACAGAATTAGAATATGCACCGAGCTGTTGGAACAATTAGAAAAATTCTTATTTCTATGAAAAGTTGGTGAATTCTGAAATTTCGTAGCGAAATTCTTTGAAAATGTTCACTACCCAAGTTGTGATGCCTTCGAATCGTTGGCTAAATATGAAAAGAATACAATTAACTGTGATGAATTTTTATGATAAGAATCGTGAAAAAATTTAAGCTTCTAATAATCTCGAAAATGGTCTAAAATTTTTCATGTTCAAGTGAAATTTGGTTCCTAGTTATGAGTTTGGTACACATACGATTGGAAGACTGAAAATGTCTGTGAATTTCAGAAATTTATATCTCAACAATCAATTATTTAATTCGATCTGGGTTTCTTTTATTCAAAAGTATGTAGATCGAGCTTCGTCCACCTATTTTTTTCATTGGAATTAGTTAATAATAAGTATTTTCATTGGCGAGTCAATCATTTCACATTCAGTTAGTGACGCGTTTTGCGTTTTCTACGGTATTTGCAAAACAACTCGGTCGATTTCTTTCAAATTCGGAGACAACATTCTTGGACAGTTTATCCTTTTCACCACCGTCTTGAATTTTGTTTTCCTTCTGATTAAACAAAATGGCGATCGATAGAACTAGAATTTCGATTTTGCGTTAAGAATTTACAACAAGAGGATAAACTATCTAAGAAAAGTATCTCAAAATTTGACAAAAATCGATAGGGACGTTTTTGAAAAAGTTATTGTGAATAAGAGTAAAAAAATACACGAATGAACATCAAGGTTACCTTTACCTTACCTTTGAAGGAAAAAAATCGCAATAAAATTGAACAACCGGTTGTCGGAATATAAATCCCCAAAATTCTAAAACTTTTCCAACCATCTGCTCAAATACAATCAAACAATTGATCAAATTTCGGATATCGATTCCGCGCCGGAATACCGATTTTCTAAATCCTTAATAATCCTAGAATATTCCTCACCAGCCTGATACTTGACCAAATTAGCGACGTACTGCTCCCAAAGAGCGTGATAACTTTTTTCCAAAATGAATTTCGCGACTCGTCTCGTGTTCCGATTATCGTCTTCGGCCTCGCCGACCTTGCTGATGGTCGCACCCATGACGGACTTCATGAGGATCTCTAGGCGCTGTTCCATCGCGTAGATCACGGCCTGAATGTAAACCTCGTCGTCGTTTTGCTTGAGGGCGACGGCCTCGGTTTCCTCGAACGCCACGTCGATCATCTTCTGCAGTTCGGCCTGATAGTTTTTGTCTTCACTGCTCAGCCGCTCCTTGTACGTTTTCATGAGACAACCGATTGTCTCGAGATGCGCCCGCTCGTTCATCTGGTACTGCTCCTCAGCCTTTTCCAACTCGTCGAGAAGCAGGGAAATGCTGGACCCAATTTCAACATTAATTACTTCAAATTCGCGTCGGAATATCAAGAGGATCGAGAATTATACGAAGAGTTGGGAACACTTGCTTCGATACTTTCACGGGAATCATTTTCTAAATGGAAAAGTGCGATTTGAATTTTCTCAAGTTTTTACTTAGGTTTATCGAAAACCCAAATTTTCAGCATGCCGGATGAATCGGGATTGAATAATTTCATGCAGAAGAAATTTCTGTCAGATTGTTGCGTGCTGGTGAAAACAAATTTCTGGAGAAACGATATCACATTCATCTAAAATTCATCCAAAAATTGAATCAGAATAACTTTGCTCAGAAAAAATGACAGGCATAGGTTGTCAAATTACGTTTCTGCATGAAAAAATTTCTATGCCTACAAAACAGAGAAAAAACAATTATTGCTGGTTTTTTCGATTAAACAAAAATTTATCGATGTAAGTACGGCAGATTGACACTCATGAAGATCACATATTAAAAAAAAAAAGTGCAATACGACTTGCAGATTATTTAACACTTTTTTGATTTAACAAAACACTTCGGTGAGTTTTTCGTCAAATATGACAGAAGAGAAAGAAACAAAACTCAGTCAGTTCAGGTAAGAGACTAGATTTAAATAACTCCAGTAAAAAATTCTAGCAACAATTTTTCGTTCGTTGTAAGTATCGCGTAAGAAATTTTAGAAAAATATTCGCAACTTCCAAATCACTTGACTTACAAAGTTCAAATTTGGATTGAATTCTAATTTCAGAATTCTAGGCAAATAATCAAAATTCCAGAAACATGCATTCCAAGGTGCGAAAGATTTAAGATTTATCGAAGTCTCCGATCGACGCACGTAAAAATTGCACGTTTTTTTTTTTATGCAAAGATTCGATTGCACGTACCTGTAATTTTTCACGTCGATTGCGCGGTCGAACGTGTGCCAAGCGACTTCGAGGTCTTCTTTGATCTGCGGCATTTTGATGCTCATCACCATGTCGCGCCAGGGTTTCGAAAACCGTTTCGCGTTCAAATTTCCACGTTCAATTTCCTGCCTGAGACGTTCCGTTTTTAATAAATTTTCCCTCTCTTCAGCAGCTCGAAGCTTAGCTGCTTTTTTTTCCGCTTTGCTGCCTTTGCTCTTCTTCTTTGTCGTCCTCTGCCCTCCACCTCCTGTCACTTCTTCTTTATCATTTGTCGCCGCACTTTGCTGCTTTTGCTGTTTACCCTTGTCAAAGTATGAATTGTTTTCCTCAAACTAAGTAACTTGGCTTAGCCTGCCCGGTTTTGAGTCGGGTACGAAATACGCGGATCTAACAAGTATAATCCTCTAGTATTATTACCTTTTACTTTTGCAGTTCTTTCTTTGGTTTGCATCTTTTTATACGTGTATTCAGAGAATTGTGTTTTTGCTTGCAAAAAAAAAAACCGTGCGATTTTTATACGCGTTTAAAACAGAGAACCGTAGTGAAAAATGTAGTTTTTAAATATCAATCTGTTGCATTCGATTTTTATTCAAATCGAAAAAACGAAAAATATAACCCAATTATTTTCAGTTTTCCTGCTTCAGGCGCACTTGGAAATTTTTCTCAAGATAAAATTCAATAATCGGCATGCGACTGGAGTGTTTTCGATCAAATCTGACAGAAGAAACAAGCACAGAGATTTTTGCGAAAAAAAACAAAGAAAGAAACAATTTTCTCAAGGGAATTGTACAATTGTATTTGAATTAAACTAATTGAGATTACTTCCTGCTATCAGACAATTTTTCCAATGAATTTATGCAAAATTCAACCCTAAAAACGCCGTGGAGTTTTCATTATAAAATATTTCTTCAAGTTTGCGAAAGTGTTTATATCAAAACCTTACAAATTCAAACGAATTACGCACTTACTTTTGGTTTACTTTTTGGTGGCATGGTCGATACAAATTATTGTTTTTTGAGAATATCTTGTTGGTTAGATCGTAGCAATGACACGAAAGAAAAAAAAAAAAATAACAGATTAGGAAGAATTGTATCACGAGAAGTTATCAGTTGTAGTTTCGATTTCATCTCTCTTCTTTTATTGTTCAAATTCTTTTCTTCTTAAAAAGTTTTAGATTTGAAACTGCGTCGAGAATTATTTTTTTTCAACCTGTTATTCTATTTTTGTGTATTCGGTGCTTCCAATTATGCAGATTAGTGTTTATTTTCACAATTATGCTCAGGCCTTCGCATGCATATCGTATTTACTATAATGACGTACTTATAAAATTTCGCATGATTTTTTCAATAACGCGAAATGGCATTGAGATTCCGCAACCAAACAACGTCGATGCGCTGCAGGATAAAATTACATCCTCGACGATGGTATCTATATTTAGATATATTTTATGTATTAGTATGTGTGAAATTACCTTCTGGGTATTAATTTTCATCAGTGCAGAAATATTAACGGTTCATCATACAGGCCTAGAATTTTTACTAAAAGAATATATAATCATGAAATAAAACTTGATGTTTGTCATTAATTCCTAACTGATCAAATGTAGCTTTAAAACATTTTTTCTTCTTACAGTGAAAGCGTAAATTTATCAACTTTTTTCGGTATATTACTAGACACATATTACGATGGTATTGAATCGATTAGGAAAATTTGATTTTATTTTCCATCTCGACTGTAAGTTTGATTTCTACTGTTATAAAATCCGGCGGAAGAGTGTTATTTGCAAACTGCATAAAAAGGTTTTGAGAATATTTTAGAAACTACTGTTGATGAAATTCTCTGTAAACGAAAAAATACTTCTGTTAATCGCAACACTTTTGTTTTATCACAAAATAAATCTATAAATAATTGAAGAAAATGAATGAAAATTTTGGCAGAGATTCTTTATCGTTCAACCGTTATTTTGGTAGATGAATTCCGTTAATCCGTTGAATTATCGGCACACGCAAAAACAGTCTCAAGGCTCGTGTGTATAATGATTTGTATTTTTTCGGATATCGAAGTTTTTGACCGTTACGGCCTTCGTGTAATGGATTTGCTTTTCCGTAGCCAAAGTGCACACTTAAGTGATGTACGTGATGTACATGTATACAACAACGAGATTCGTTATTCTTTATTTTCACCGCGTATTGAAGCTAGAAATTTTATTTATAATGATGAAAAAAAGGAGGCAAAAAAAAAAATTTGCGTTATAGAAATCGGTGAAAACGTTTGAAACGATCCAGTATCAGCGACGGTCTTTGCTTTCTCAAATCCGTCTTAAAATAAGTCTCTTGTATGTCCGTAATACTGTTTGTTTGAATAATATTCTACATTCGCAATCTTAACTCGTTCCACAACCCAACTGAAAAATTTCTTCACGTAGCCCGTAGGCATTAATGGCCACTTCAATCTTTTGGGGACTTTTTCTTGGTTCAGGACGTTACGAAGCAGGAAATTCTTCGATTAGGTTGTGGGGCGCACGAGGAATGTACAAATGTGGATTATTCAACAAATCCAAACACATACAACGCTTGACGACGGATTTGAGAAAGCAAAGACCGATTGCTGATGGCATTTCGCCGTTTCAGTCGTTTTCACTGATCAATACCAAGTCAGAAACTTTTTTCGAAGGTTCATTTGCAGAATTTGAAGTTTCAGTTTCAAAAGAACAGAGGGGGGAAAAAAAAACAACCAAAAACAACAAGCAAGTCAATGAAAGGATGATAAGTATCTGTTACTTTCAACATTTGCAGAACAGCAATTCAAAAATAAATCCGACCTTGTCGCGCAGTGATACGAGACAAGAGAATCGATGTTTGTCATAAAAATCCAGTTGTAGCTTCATTTAAAAAAATTCGCAAGTCAATACGAAATCAGTAAATAAATACAGTAATATTCTACGTACAACTTGAAAGTCGATAAACGATGGTAAAAAATAATTTTCAGCTGCTCGAACGATCAGAATTACGGCTAAACGTGTATTGGAAAAGTAATTGTGTCAAATACATTTGACGGGTATGCGTAGGAAAAAAAACTACTCCAACAATCTCTACTTCGCTTCATACTACAGATTGCGTATGTGAAGATTTAGTTATGTACTAGATATTACATAGCTTGTATATATTAGTTAATCTCAATTGAGAATTATTATGCCTGTCATGCTCTCACTGTCGTAATTCTTTATTCCAATATGTTGACCGTGGTAATTACCAACCATGTATATGCACACACATACTTATATATAACAGATACGTACGAAATTCGATAGTTCGACAGTTTCAAGATCATCGCACAATAAGCACGTAGAGTCGGAGAAATTCCCTGAAGGAATTTTAACCCACAATGTCATCATGACCATTACAACATCGAAGCACGCGTACGTAAAGCGGAGAAAAACCGCCTCTTACTCGACTATTTTATTTTGTTTACATTTTTCCACACTATAATATGGAATTTAAATTACATAATTGAAAAGTAGGCGTATAGTATAGTGGTGTCACCTTTATTACAGTACCAAGAAGCACGTGTGAATTGGTGAAAAAATTACTGTTTGTAAGATGATTAATTTTTCTTTGACCTTAAATGTTAATCTAACATGTTGTCAACGGTATTTCTTATTGAAGGAAAAATTTTTCTGTTGCTGAAAAACGTCAGTTTAAGAAATCTCATCGGCAGTCGAACGGCTAGCTCCCTTTTATGTACCTAGAATGATAGCAGACGACGAGACGAATCCAACGCGCCCTAGCACGTCAATTTTGAAGATCCAGTTTAGGAGATATCGCGTTCTGATTTTCAGTTCGCGTGCGAGTCGCGCCGCGAGTGGATCGCCTCGCGCTAACGGCGATTTTGAAAGCGCGATATCTCTGGAACGCGTCATCCAAAATCGCCGATCAAAGGCTGGTTGGATTTGTCTTGACGTTTTCTACGAGGTGGCGACAAGCGTAAAAACGCGTCTAGTCGTGGAACAAAACGGCGGTCGTTGCAGACTCCTTGAAAGTCCGACTTTGTGTTATATCTTTCGAAATTACGTTAGTTCTCGAAACTTTTACACGACTCGGACACCGTTGTAATAGAACACCATGTATGGCAGTGTCAGTGTCTCCTAATTGTTACTTGTGGTTACCTGCTCGTCGAGTGAGAAGATGAAGCAACAACGGTCTCGGTGGCATCGCCGAGTGATTGGTCAAGGTATTTATAAGTGTATATGCTGCGGGTATGCATGCGAGTACCAAGCTTAGGTTTCTACCTTTGCCTAACGCCTCTTGACTCCGGTGTTGGGCGTTATTAACGGGCTGTCATTCAAAGGTTGAAGTGATGTCAATAGGATGAGTTTGTATCGCTGGTTCGAAGCGTCTCATGCCTCTATCCATTTTTTTTTTCTTCTGCTTTTATTTTACTCCACGCATGTTTGCTCATTTTTGCAAACTATAATCCGAGGCCGATCACGATTGACAAATCTCTGCACCGAGGAGGAGGAGAGATTGATTCAGCTTCGAAAATGTCTTCTTAAAATTTCTATACAAACCGTTCAATACACTGCTGTCATACAGTTGCGATAATCTCTCGTCGTCGTAACGCAATTCGGACATTCCATACTTTTCTGAATTTGCGGTATGATCGTCTTATTGTTATAGTTGTAGAAACACATAATTATGATAATTGATTATTTACTCTTTCAGAATTTGCGGATAATTATTTTGCAACAAGGTATAAATGAATTCATTCTTTGCCACAGTATTTTGCCAAGTATGATGTCGAAATTCTCTAGCCTCTCGATAAAATTCAGCTGTTTGTGATGCCTGCAAATGGAAATTCGGCTGCCTTATAACGAACAGCCTTATAGCGAGCATTTTCACGAGGTAGATCAAGTATGCAATAAAATTGATTACACTCAAATTCCCGCCGCATTTTTTTTCGGGGCTTGGAACTGTTAAAATATCGCTTGACACCCTTTTTTCAATTTTTGTGGTTTTTGAAGTATTCGCTACTTGTTTTGTTTGACATCGACTACCTTGTACCAGATCCAGAGGACAGAGAGATCGAGTTGACCGCGTCTCTGCTTCGCTTTATATTGTACGTTCAACCTGCTAAGGACGATAATTGAAGTCTAATTAGGTATTTTCTAACACGTACATAATTTCGAAGTTACACACTTTTCACTTACATAACGGGTCTGCAGCTGTGACGATAATTCGGGTTCAACATTCGAGAATCGTGGCGTACCAAAAAAAAATTCAAGATAAGCGGGAGTCAATGTGAAAAAATTAGACCCTCCATTTTTTCGACGCGTGAATGAAATTTATTAATAATTTTTATTCGCCTCCCTGAAAAATTATATATCCTCTTAATTTCTTCTCATTGCTTTAATTATTTTAGATTTAGATGATAAAATGGTGATAAAATGTAAAAAAAAACGAGACTCATCGCGTAAAAAAGTAGTAAACATTTTTTCTGTTGTATTAATTAGGTCTAAGTATAGTAATTTGTTAATCTGTTGCGCGTTAATTAATCGCACGTATAACTAACGCTTACGAAGTTTTTTACTGTACTTTTTTTTTAGCATGATGTCATACCGGGCTATAAATGTACTGTTCACAGTCAAAAAAATGACACAAATTTTGAATAAATCTAAGTAGCAACCGGTTTTTAATCGCGATGTCGACACTCGTCGTACATTATGATTCAGGATGGGCCGCATTAGAACGGAATGTTACGTGAAATTCAAATTACAGCTATAACTTTTGACACAGGAATTAGTCGTTTTGTTCATTTTATTTTCCCGGAGTTGGGCAGAAGAGGAATCGGAAATAAAAGTTAAAAATTGAAGAACACTGGGCAGTAATTAGAAAAATATGCATGTAGATGTACAGCAGCATTTATGAAAGGATAAATCTAATAATAGATAGAAAAAAAATTCATTAATAATTTTTCGTTCACATTATGATATAAATTGTGCACTAAAACTGTTCATAAATGATCGCTTAATTTGATGCGGTTCGTTTGCGGTTTTTAATTGACCCATAAAATTTTGATCTGCCGTTTATTGGATTCTATTTCATCGTAAATCTGGCTGTAGATCAGCTATATTTGGAGTTTTTTTTATGTACTGGCTAATACACTCAGCGTTTCGATTAAATTTCTATCAAATGCACGTTTCATTGCATCTCGTGGAATTCCGTGTCTTTGACCCTTTGATTCATCCTGGCAAGTATTCTTAGCACCTATTTTATATCCATTTTTTTACTATTTGGAGAACTTTTCAACATATTTCTTTACGTGTTTTTGCTATTTCTGACAGTATACTAATAGCTTTGCAATACTTGAGAGTAATTGTTGCGATGTAATGTAAATTATTATTGTTAGAAACAAATTGATTGAAAAAATCGTGCCAATTGAAGGAATAATTCATTTTCGAGAAAGTTAAGCCTCTACACGTACCTATATATGTTTTACGTAAATTATGAGATTTTGGAGTCACTGATTATGAATCTGAAATTGGGTTTTAAAAATTCAACATGGCCGATACAATATGGCGGTCGTAAATTTTAAATCCGATCGAATCCGGAAAAAAAACTCTGTCCAGGGGTTTTTGGGGACGCTGATTACGGATCTGGAATCAGATTTAAAAAATCCAGTATGGCGAACCCCATCAGCGACCCCGAAAATCCGCGTATAGAGTTTTTCGACCATGTTTAATGAATTCTGACATTTTCGTCCGCCATATTGGATCCCGTCATCTTGAGTTATTGAAATCTGATTTCAGATTTGTAATCAGCGACCCCAAAAACGATGGCATACTATCTTGTTACGAAGGTTGACTCAAGACAATATCGTGTAACTTAAAGGGTTAAACGTCATGAGGAATTTTTCGATATTCACTTAAATGTTGTTAATCCTTAGCTCTGAAGTAAACAAGCCTTCAAAAATTGTACTTTCTCAAATTACTACAAAAAATTCATACCAGTGCTTTAGATATCACGAATAAATGGAAATGTGCTCATAAAAAAATGACCGAAAATTTTGAATCCGACGTGAATTCTGCATAATAATTTTCTCAATTCTCATGAATAACTTGATGTAAGGAAGTAGAAAAAAATAATTTAACGAACAAATCAAATGGTGAAAAATAAATTTAGCAAAATCGAAAGCTTGAGGCCGTCTATTGCTCGTCTCGGTTTCCATTAAACGTATCGAGAGTAAATACCGAAGCGAGCTACTCAGGTACTAAGTACACACTTTCAATGTCAACTACCCGTCTTGTTACTCACAATCAGCAGTGTAGATATCCGCGGCCAAATATCTACGTAAATTATACGTCCAAGCGTAATATGGTTGCAGCATATATGTACGTATATGGGCATTTACACAGGGTGATTACACAAAATTCATCGTTTTTCCGTAAACACGAACTGTGGCCGTACCTAATTGGATCGAACGAAAACTAGGAAAAGAGAAAAACACCGGTAAAAAACCCATCAGAAATGTTATTTCGGCCAATGATGGTGAACAGAATTAAAACAACGTTCTTAGTATGTGATTGAAATGAATTTGAGTAAATTCGATTGATACCTGCTAAGTTATCAACGATTTCAAAAAATATCTTGCGATTAGAACGTTCTGATAATTAAACTCTTATGTTTTTGATCCGATTCTAATATCTTTATCCAAATTCACTAGAATCGAGTAAAAAGATCAGAGTTTAATCAATTTCAACGTTCCAACGAGGAAATGTTTTCTCAAACTGTTGATATTTAAGCTTGTCTTATTTCAATTTGCTCAGATTCATTTCTGTCACAGAGAATGCTGAAGATTTTTCAAACGGTTTTTTTTTTTTCGATTTATTAAACACTTTTCGTTCCGTCGATCGTTCCATTTATCCTCTCAATGTTTCCAAATCCTTTCTTATTTATTCCCCTGCAGCCCCGTGACCGGTTTCATAACGTGAAACGGCTGTAACGACGGATATTCTTACGCATCAAGACACTTTGTTCTAAAAAAAAAAAAATAAAAAAACTAAATAAAAAAACTGTAAAATGAACTACCCGATGGAAATTGACCAACGATTCAATAATCTTTTTTACGTTATACAAATATATTTCTGGGACGCTTCTATGTATACATATATATGTATAAAAATATCATTGCGGACAAAGTTTTCTTAAACTTCTTGTAGATCGAGGTGACGAAATCCGAAGCTGTCGTAGATGCATGAATAATAGAATAATTTCGGGTGGTCCAGGAAAGTAGGAGCGGCGAGAACGGAGAGTCTCTCCTCTCTTCTTTGCTCCCTTCTCACGTTTCGTTACCAAACTCTTCTCTCCCATATCTCCGATGATTGATAAGTGGTCGAAGCGGTAAAACGCATGTAGCTCCGATGAAGTTAGGTCCACGTTCTTAAGCCCCGTTGGATTCTGCGTTGAGTAGGGGTAAAGTGACACAGGTGTACGATGTGCGTAGGTGTGCGGTTTACGCTCCTTGGAAACTCGTGTACGTGCCTATATAGGATGTATAAAAGTCCAGAGAACCTCGTCTTCGGAACGTAGAGCTTCTTTAGTGCAGTGTCAGTCACATCGTTTCGTCGATAAGGTGCGTCGACGTTCTTATTTTTATAAATTTTTACGATACGGATAACAAGGAGGAATCGAAAAAAAATCAAAACAGACATTGTAAATTAAGAAACTATTTATGGGAAGACGAAAAAGGGATTATTTGTAATATTTAATCCACGAACGTTAATAATACTAAATGTGGACGAGTTTTCAATGAAAATAATTCTTTTTGTACAACGAGTGAATTACATCGTAATATTGTTCGATTGATAAGACAGTTCGGTTCAAGCACAATTTTCGTTGTAGATACAACACATCCATAATCGTAAAATATTGGTGTATATTTTTTTTCTTCTTGCACAATCAAATATTTATCCGATCAATGTGAGAGAAACTTGAATACTGGATATCCGGGCTTTTCCGTTGTCTTCTTTAAATTCTTTTTCGTTTATCTGACTATGAGAAATAATAATCTGTTTCAAAAATAGGAATCAATCAAAGCATCGGAATTTATTCTTAAATGCTCAAGCTGTGCGTTATTTGAAAAAAGTTAGCAGACAATGAAATTGAAGAAGAAATGGTCCGATAAGACTGATTTGAATCTTCTCGAATTCTGCTTCTTGCGATCTGATAGTCCAGCTACGTTGTTCGGAGAAAATAACAAACTAGAATTGAATTATAATAATAAAGTAAAAAAAAAATAAATAAATAAACGCTCACATTGAACTACTCCAAATTTTTCTCAATTCTTATTTCTGAGATATCTTGAGGCAAGATTAAATTAAATTAAAATATGGAGAACAAGAGAGGACAAGGAAGGTGAAAAGAAAAAAGTTTGATGCAAACTTTTGTACTCGAAGTATATCTGTACATGATACATATTGTTTATTACATATAATGTAACTCTGCATTTGGAGTGGAATTTAATCGAAAACCTTTGTCAAGTTCCGGGCAAACGAAAAAGTTCTTTGTCGTAAGTTTTTTTTTTTTTTTTTTTTTTTTTATTCCGAAGAAAAAGACATGGAGTAATAAATGACGAGTACGTGAGGAGCGTATATAAAATAAGAATCAGTTATCCAGATTATATGTCAGTTCTGTTTTTAACTTCCCATTTCTATGGTTTCAGAGAAAAAAGGAAGTTATTGTAATCACTCCGAATATAAAAAGTTCAGCTTTCGCTCTATCTCCACGTTTTCAAGTTTAGAGAATTACCTCCGATCATGTTCAGATCGACGTGAATTTTCCAAACTTATAAATGATTAAATTTTGGGTTCGATCGATTCGGTAATTTTTCAATTATTTAAATATTGAAATTTCTAAAAAAACAAATAAAAATAATGATATCTTGAGAATGGATGAATGGATTCAAATGAAAATTGATACTGTCAGGTTTTCGGTTCGCTAATCAGGAATCTAAGTTGTGATTTAGAAAATTTAAATTTTGCGTATTCGATGAGCTGAAAAAAATAAATAAAATCGTTTAGATTTTTATGAAAATTGGTATTGGACGGTTCGTTGAGTGGCTGATCACTAATCTGAAGTCAGATTCCGAAATCCAAAATAGCGATCTAATACGGTGGAGAATAATCTCAAAATATTCCAATTTTGATAGAAACTGGTAGGCGTTAAGTTTTTTTGGTCGACGATAACGAATCCAAGGTCAGACTTCCAAAATTTGTAATCGTCGTTCGATTACAGTGGTTCAAAGTAAAAAAAAAACATCGTCAAATTTTCACGCAATACGGTATCCGAGAGCTTTGAAGTCGTTAATCACGAATCTGAATTTTTAGTTCGAAATTCGAATTGAATGTTATTCTTTTTTTTTTCTCTATGAACCGGAAGTTGTGAGCAAGTCTAAATCCGCCTGTTCGCACAATCGTCACGCATATTTTACTTCACTTAATTTTCCAATTGTATATGCATCGATCCACGTTAATTGGTGCAGCTGTCATGATAGCCAACTTGAATTGTTGTGTCCCATTTTGAACAAACGTTTCGCGCAAGACGTAGAAATAAAGAAAATTGGACAATGCGTAGAATTATTAAAAGCAATTTATTACCAATATTTTCGTACAATTATTTTGTTCTTTGCCTCTTACAATTTTATTTCATTTCAAGGCTATAATGTATCTTTGCAAAATTGAGGCATCGACAGGGACAGCAAAAATTTCGACGTTTGAAGTCGTGAGGTAATGACTTTGTGACTTGACTACATTTGACGGTATTTTTGAGGTATTCGAATATCCAAGTCGTGAAAAAGCTTTGCAGGATAGAAAAAATATGAATAACTCATTGCAAAAGCGTAGAGAAATTTGCTGTGAACAAAAAATGTACAAACAGGACTAAAAGTTCAATGAATCATCACACAATATTTGAAAATAGTGTAAAACTTTCAGACCATCAGAATATTTTCACAAAAAAGAAACTCTTCAAAAATTAATTACGAAAATGAAAAAAAAAAAAAGAGTTAACAATAAAATGCTTGACCTGCAAAAATAGACAATTCGTATGTTCATTATGAAGTTGGGGAATTGGTTGATAAATATGCCGTGCAGTGTATGCAGAAGCATAAAATACTGAAAATGTCCAAAAAATTGGGATTTGTCCAAAAGTTTTGTCTTATATTTGTCTCTAAGCCCTTATTATATCCCTAACAAAATATTCTATATTTTTTTAAAAACTGGGAGTCCTTGTTTAATCCATTCGTTGTATTAGATTCGCAGCGTTACTTGACTCTTGGGTTCGTTTCAACTTTCAGACAATAAATTTGGGGATAATTCCCGCTGTTGCGAAATAAACGCTTACGTATTTCGTGTTGTACGCATTTCGATTATTACACAGGTGGCCCAACACACGAGTTACGTCTGCAATGTGCCGACGGTCCGCACTTCGAATAATTATTTATGCGAGGCACATGCAACGGCTCATTGTCAACCGTAAAAAGCCTCTTCTTCCAACCGCTCAAAAATGCAAAATTATCTTCACTCCGAATATCCGTCTTTCTGCAGAAAAAAAACAAAAATACATCGGCTCAATAAAGTTTTCAAGTAAAATAAAATGAATTCCACTTTACTCATAACTGTTTTTCAAATCATCCTGTTGTTTTTTTTTTTTTTCTTTTTTACTCGAGATATGAAAAACGTTTCATAAACAAGTTTTTACCCCGCTTATCAGGATATCGGGATACCGGAAGAAAGCCTAAAACATTTACGGTCTGAATTTAAGCCTCGGTAAAAAAAAAAAACGATTTCTATTGTCATCAAATTTATGAAGTAGAGATCGAAAGAATTGTCTGTAGTAGCTAAAAGCTTAGAAATTAATATGTTTAGTAAATAGAAGATATAGGATTCATTATTAAAACATACTGTACATTATTTTTCAGTAAATGCTAATCTTCTGAATGGATCTGCTGAATTAAAATTGATAAATTTCAAAAAAAGCGAAAAGAGTAATAAATTTATTCAGAAAATGGTACAATTCGTAAGACAATGAATTTGAAATTTACGAAAAAGCAAAAACAGTAAGAAATTGATTCAAATATGGTACAATTCGTAAGACAATGAATTTTTAGTTTTTAAAAAAATTGACACTTTCTATATTTAAACAATTCTTCATCTACTTTAATTTTGACTTAATTTTTTTCCATTCACAGATGCATATCTTTCACATTCTTCTTGTCGTGGGATTCTTGGCGGTCACTGTTCGAGGAGCAGCGATTGTTCCACTTGATCTTTCCGCGGAACAGTTAAAGGAGCTTCAGGAGCAGGATCTTCAACCGGAGCAACTTGAAGTGGAACAAGCCGCGGATGGACAATTGCTTGTGAGATCAAAGAGGGGCCTTATTCTCGGCACTCTTCTTCTCAAAAAGGCGGCCCTAGTCGGCGGAGGTATTCTTGGCGCTAAGGCTGTAGGTGCTGGACTCCTGGGAGCCTCTCTCCTCAAGGCTAAGAGGTAAGGCTTTTTGAAAATTCGCGAGAGAAGAAAAGTTTAACACATTTCTGCCACAAATAATAGCCGGGAGTCGGAAAATTGAAGCAAAAATACACGAGTAGCCGATGAAGTAGAAAAATCTTGAATACAAATCGATAACTAGGCTGGTTATTGCGAGAAAAAAGTAAATGAAATAAAATGACGGAAAAAAAAACTAGTTAAGGAAATAAAAGTAAGGAGAACAAAGAATTTATGCAAAAACACAAAGAACGTCGGTAACTTGAGAAAAAGGAATAAAAGCAGAACAATAAGTAAAATCGAAGAAAAGCTGGAGAAAGTTGAAAACTTTTATGTTTTTTTATTTGAGAGCTCTTATATCGAATCTGAAATTCTTTTCCTACGACTCAATAATTGGATTCTTAATTACATGTCATCTTATTTAGAAAAATGGCTGTAGAAAGTTGTGTTTAATTATTCTTGAAAATTTGATGTTTACGATTTAAAAAATGCTCGACTTGTTCGAACTCAAATTAATTATGTGTGCGTGTGTGTGTGTGTGTGTGTTTTTTTTTGTCGAAAAAGAAAGAGGAGAAAAAAACCTTAATCGACTCATGACGTCGCAGCAAACACTTTGTCGATAAGTGTTATTGCGCAACTTTGAACAAGTCTTGACGGAGAAAGAGCGTAATGCCAAAAGTTTTTTCAAGTTGAGTGTAAACATAGTGAAATCAATTAACGGTAGTGAAAAGAATATATTTTCAAACAGCGAAAAGTTGAAACAACATTCTTCGATCTATTTCAATCATGATGGCCAAATTTGGTTTACTGTCGTTAAATGCATGAGAAAAATTTAAACTATTTTTGTAGTAATTAAAGAGGAAAAAAAAAAAAAAAGTTCCCCGAGAGAGAGAATCAAACGGTGCTTGGAAATTTAATACCTGCCGCTGGAGCTCAGCTGTATGTGTCGAATATGCATGAATGGCTAGATTATAGGTATACATTATATCGGCCCCTCCATAATCTACCTGTTGCACAATTGTGTGATCAGTATTAATGAATCTTCTTGTAAGATCCACGTGTTCCGAACGATCGGCAGTGGCATTGAGCAACATTTTACATACATGGCGATTGTATGTACGTATACTTATACATATATACATACATATACGTATTATGTTATATATTCTATAAGCATGAATGAAGTTAACGAAAAAATTCTAACGGGTGACTCGATAATTTTTTTTTATCCAAATTTCATTTTACAAAATGCTGTTCGGATATTTTTTCAATAATTCTTTATCCGATATCATCTACGAATTTGTAGGATAAAAATCAGTTTAAATTGCGTTCACGTGCTAAATATTGAAAATGGTATTTTATAAATTCATATGAATTTACCTATTTTACAATTTATGGGTTACTTTGATGATTTTTTTACTGCCCGAGTCCGACTTTCACTTAAGACAATCGAGTACTCAAACTTTAGATCAAAAATTGAATGAAAGTGCCTAAGATGAGAAATAACATTAGAGTTTCTGATTGATAAACTTATATTATTTTCGAACGTGACGCCATCTGGCGCAATTATTGAAGCTTAGAAGACACTAACTCATTGAAAAACGAACGGAATGATGACATTCGAAGACAGATGACTTGATTTTGACTGTAGCTAGAACTAATGTTGAAAGGAAAAAATGGTTTTGAAATGAAAATATGTCTGATTTTGCGATTTTCTGTAAGTGGCGCCACCTGCAACCAAATTTGTGCCACCATTTTGATTCTGTTTCATTGTCAGATTATTCTGACTTTTGGCTGAAGCTTGTTCTCGGATCTCATTCAACTTCAAAAATATTCTACGACTAGTCGTTCGAAGTCGAACACTCTGTATGTACGAGGTTCGTTTAAACTACCAGATGTGTTAACGAACTCTAAAGTCAGTAATCAGGCATGACGTTGATGTAAAATACTCTTGTATCATAAAACTTTTTATCAAATTACTATGTTGCGACATGCGCTATACACATACCCTTACCCACTACATGGACGTCACACCGATGACGACGATGACGATGATGATGATGGTGAAGATATTTTAAAGAGCTATTCCCTAACCGGTTTCTTTCTACTCGTTACTTTTTATATCCTGTTTCATTTCCTTTTCTTTTTTTTTTTTTTTTTTCTCGGGTGTAAGATGCGTACTATAGCTGTACAGTTTTTTTATCCGCCTCATTTCATTCTGTATTATTTCACACTCGATTTTTATTTCTTTTTTTTTTCACTTGCTATCTTGTAGTTATAAATGCTATATTCTTCAAATTGGACTCTTTACCAATATCGCACCGGCTATTAATCAAATCGTTGATTATACAGTGATTCTATAATGTGGGAATTATTTTTAGTGAATCATTACAAACTGCATTATCCCGTGTGTACAGTCTCCTCAAAAAATTATCGGAATTAATTTAACAACAGAAAATTCGCGAAACAATTCAGGGTAAAACGTAAAACTGCAGTAGATCGAGTTGAATTTTACCGAAGCAATATTGTCTTCGCTATTAGAAAATTTTAACAGCTGAAATTGGGTTGAAAACTTCTAGTTAATAATAATTCAAAAAAAAGTTCGTTATTGTATACTCATTTTTTAATCTCGGCTTTATATCTTATCAAACAAATTTTGGTAACAATATATGAGTTTGTATAATGATATATATATATATATAATAATGATATATAATAATTATAAATTATATATTAGATCTATTATATGTAGATAAAAAGCAAATTTCGTTAGGAACAAGTTGATTAAGTTCGTATGAACGTTATTCGAGTTGGCAATAAATGTCATTAGTACACAGAAATATATATGTACGTTATCAATTGGTTTTAATTGTTTGTGTGTAAAAGAAATAAATGAGCTACAAGTCTTTGTCCTTTTTGTTCTTGGTACTAAAAGTTACGGCGGATGGGGCGGTGGCTATTCTTCAGGATACTGGGGTTAAAACATTGTGAGTATATGAGATATTACAAATTTGATCTTAACAAGGCATTATGAAGGATGAAAAATTTTGCAATCGAATAAATCACTAGATTTTGACTTTCAAAAGTTTTATGCTATCCAATGCAAAAATCATTTTTCCCATCAGTTCACAATTTTTTATTTCAATCAGCAGACTGATAAAGTTATGACTAAGAAATGTCAAGAATATATGTTTTTGGGTTTCATTTCTGTAAATGGAATTTCGATACTTTTTATGATTGATACGAACATGCAAGAGTCGTTTTTTATACCATTGTTGCAAGTTTCATCTTGTCAGTGCCTTTTGTTTTCTAAAGTTTTCCTTTTTACCAAACTCATCAATTACCTCAAGTTGTACAATGACAAAATTGTAGACAGTTTTTGAAATATCCTAGTCCTTAGTTTTATCATCCCGTTTGCTTTCTGCGGCAAACATGTATTATACAAAATAGTCGTGTACAATTTACATATGAATGTTTATTATAAATACACATTATTTTATGTGCAGATGATCGTGGTGAAGATTATCCGTCAATCTCTGAAACGACGAGGAGACAAAATGTGAAGAATGAGGGAGAGAGAAGAAAGGAGAGAAAAAAATAAATTTAAGAAACAATTTTTACTTTGAACATAGAAATAATCAAAAATAGAGCCTTTTATACTGCACAAGGATGCGTCTACATCGTGTTATATATTTCCACGTTGTATTTACTTATAATTAGTACAAGTGTTTTTTTTCTTCTTTTTTTGTAATTATTAAAGTACAGCATAATAACGTAATACAATGATAACAAAAATAAAGAAACGAATTACACAAAAGAAAGCACAAGTGAGCGTTCACCTATTTAGTACAGGTTTAATGATCAATGACGCCACGTGGCGGTGAAGTTTCGTCATGAACGCAGAAGGAACGCGTTAAATAATAATTATCCGGTTATATTTAATCGCCGTTATTATACGCGGCTACATCGATACTCATGTATGTATTAGTGCTGTGCTATTAATCGATTAATCGATTAATCGAAGTTGCTCCATAATAATTCTGCGGCTCAATCGGCATACGACTCGCAACTCATTTACCATGTTCAAGCCATACTCGTCTCAGACCGACGTATACAGATTCTGTATACCGCGTGTCCATGAGAAAAGTGCGCACCTTATGCGCGTGCGTCAAGTCGTACGAATTTTATTGGCTGACAGTTGCCGCCTGATTGAGCAGCCGACGCAATCCCAATCGCGACTGTCAGGAAATCGGAAGAGGTTATGTTCGCAAGGGAAGCGCGAAGTTTCGGTAAAGTATTTTGTCAATAATGACTTTCCGATTACAGTGATAAATTGACCGTCGTAGGAATCCGACGATTTGATTGACACGATAAACGTGAGTCTGATTTATTTTACTTCGGATCAGCTCCGAATCGACGGACTGTTTTTCGTAACAACACCGACAGCAGTTACCCACAGGTAACGATGAGCTTCTAGGGACATTTTCTGACAGTCGCGATTGGTATTACGTCGGCTGCTAAATCAGGTAGTAACTGTCAGCCAATAAAATTCGAACGACTTGACGCACGCGCATAAGGTGACAGAATACGTCGGTTAGAGACGAATATACATAGTTCGAACATGGTAAATGAGTTGCGAGCACGGTCTTACATACAGGCCTGGTAACTCCGGCACTTTTGAGCGGTAGGGGATGTCACCGTTAGTGAGGCACACGGTCTTGTTTCCTATCTTTCCGCTAGGGGCGCCATTGGCCCGGGGTATGATAGATATAGATATATACCGATAAGATAACCTGCTCATCGAAGTTTTTGACAGTTCATAACTCAGTGTAAAGTGTGTAAACGGTGGATCATCTCCACAAGATCTCAAACTGTCTCAAAAGTTGTGAGCCCTCGTTTGATGTTTATGGATTTTATTGACTTAAACATTTGAGGATTCCGTTAAAATAAAACAATTATCACGCCCGCCATGGAATGCTAGTAAACATCTCAATCATTTTTTATTCGCATCTTTCTTCATTTTTGAGTGTTATTCAGGATTGTTGATTCCGAAAAATCAGCTGTTCGGATCTGATTTATGATTGGCTCACCCCGAGGGCGCAGCGCTGCAGACGGCGAAGACGAGAACCACGGTTTTGCCTCATTATCCGAGTCATTCCCCACCCTACTAGTTACCAGACCTGTATGTAAGACTGTGGTTGCGAGGCATGTAGCCATTGAGCTGGAGTATTTATTATGAGGTAACTTCGAGTAATCGAAGAAATTGATTGATCGATTAATCCAAGGACTAGTATGTATAATATTATACCAACATTGACCTCTACAGGACCGGAATCTGATATATCGACTCGAATGTTGGGTGATTTTTTTCACCATCCAACCAACGACATAGACAGCAAAGTTTTCGGAATTCAAGCTAAAGAGTCGAAAGCAATGTCAAGGTTAAATACTTACATACACATACATAAGTACAGACTTTATACAAACTGAGCAATTTTTATAACACATAGTGACATCGTTTACCTCACTAAGAAGGCACAAGAGTGTAAGTTATTTGATAAAAATTCTGGATAGTGGTAATAATTGATAATGGCATCGTTGTATTTTGTTAAAAATAAATTAGTGTTATAAAAGAGCTCTCCTTAGGCTGTGTTAAAACGCATAGTTTTTCGAAATTTTGAAAGCATTCTGCAACAAGTTTAATGCTCTAGGTTATATACGGATCGCCATTGTTCATTATCCTGAAGTAAAATACAGTGACAAAATTGAAATGAAATGAAATACCATACGCAAGAAACAACTGTTACTTATTTCGCAACGTTCTTGTAGCATTCAAACATTCACCAATCTCAAAGTGAACACAGACATATTTACACCTCCTTTTGAATTATGCAATATATGGAATTATTCATCGATAGTCGAAAGGCGGTTTTCTGGTCTGTAAAACATTCTAAGGTAATGGGTATGCAGTTGTATCGAAAAGTTTGGCTTACAATATGAAGCTAGGATCAAAGCAATATGGCCGCTGTTGACCCACTTGCAATTTTGCGTAGACTGTAAAACAGTTTCTCATATTCATCAGTCATCGGGCAATATTTTGCCTGTAATAAAATTGTGGCACCAATAGTTTGGTCGTCATTTCACCTTTGAGGATAGATGAATGATTGAGAATTTAGAAATGGTCCACCTTGTATGTGTGCACACGTCGTATGACGGGCACGCGTATTAAATTTACTCATATCTATACCTTCTATGAACGTTTGTGATTCTTTGATTTACGACTAGTTGCGTTTATGAGCACTGCTTGTTAACGATGTATCGGTTGTACAGTCCGATCAAAAATTGTCGGCATGAAAAATCATGTCATCAGAATTGAACAATCGCATAGCTGAATTTTTGTTAAAATTGCATAAACGCTGAATTTTAGGTGTTAAAAAATTGTATAAGGATTTGTTTCGTTTAAAATCGGTCATTTGATTCACCAAAAATTTGTTTTCGTAATATTTGATCGCGATATTCAGTGAATTCAATAATTTTTTTCTACCTGCAAATATAGCGTGATAGTTCAAATTTAATTATAAAATTTAAGCCTTCTACCTGGAACTGATATTTCTTGAAATACCGTTTTTATTTCAGTGAAAGACACTTGAGTCAGAATCAAATCCAATCAACTTTACTTTCGCTCTTTAAATTCTGGAGAGGTAAATTTTCATGGTTTGATTAGTTTTTCCAATGGTCTGTACTCCCGACACATCACCAAGGGTCGTGTCCGTCGAGTCCGCTACCGGCGGCTATTTTCTCTTGCACAATATACAGGCACGCATGCGTGCATACATAGATGGGCAACTCGTCAGGTATGTTTATACGTGCGCGCAGCGCCCTCTTCGAAGCGTGACTCACGGATTACGCGCATGCATGTAGCCAATGTACAACGTCGCTGTATTCCGCACGTGCCGAAATTTCACTAATGCGCGTGACGCGTGCTTCTCGCACCTCGCTTTGAAACGCAGTCTGTGCTTTTTACGACCGCTGACATAACTTTGTCGATATTCTCTTTCCGTTCGCACGTCTCGAATTACTGCGAAGAAATGTTTCTCAATTCAGGATCATAGGGCCAGCGACGGTCACATTATATACATGGATGTAATGGTAAATTCATTTAAAAGAAAATCAGCTGGATTTGAGCACTATTTTTAAATTGAAGTCGATGAAATAGTACAAAAATTGAGAAAAGTGTAAGCAGCGTATGAAAAATTAAAATAGTGTTTTTTAGTATTCTCGAATCATTTCAATTTTGACGTACTCAAGATTGAGTATCTACGAATTTATGCAATTGCAGTTTACAAATATTGAGTTATCAGTTTTCTTCTCGAGGTTTTTTTATCTGACTTTTAACTTCTGTAATTACATTTGTTACTTTTAGTTCGGTTTGATACCATTCAATTCCAGTGAGGTGCTTCTATTTTTTAACATCCGTTGCGTTACTTTCCGATTCTCTTCGATTTTGTTCAAGTGTTCACGATTCCCTCGAAATTTTTTCAACTCATTCATTTTAAATTTTGTTCATCGCTGTCTGAATGGTTCGAGATTCGAAATTGTTCAATTTGTTTCAAATTCATTCATGCCAATTTCAATTACTTTCAGTTGCTTTAGACTCTTTCAGAATTGAATTAAGTCTAGCAGTGACAAAAAAAAATTTGTCAACATATTTAAATTCTATATCTTTCAACTAAGATATCTTCAGAGCTTTCCTAAACCTATATCAAAATTTATAAGCATGTCAATTACAGTGAGTAGGTCATATTTGTCAAGTCAACAAATTTGTATTACTAGGTGCCGAACTTATGAGTTTTCTCTGACATTTAAGACTATTCTAGAAACATAATTAATATTTTTTATTTTACAGACAAAAATTAATTTTAAATAGTCTATAAAATTAGAAATGAGAATGAAAATCACACGCACCTTTTTTCAACTACTTCAGCTGCACTTTTTCGACGAGAAAACATACCTCAAGATATATAATGTACTAATTAACTCTTTACAAAATCAATCCCTCAGAACAAAAAAAAAACTGATTCGACTGTCCACTGAAATCGACAGCAGTTCTGAAAGTATTAAATCCGAAGTGAATTGGAAGGAACTTTTCTCGAAATACAATATCTTCTATGTTTTTTCTTCACGTCAACCAATTTCGCCATTTAGATCACGAGAAATTTGAGATGCTAAAAATTCAAATATCCAAAACGAATTGCGAATATGTAAAATTGTTCAGAAACATCAGTTAGATATTTTTTGGTTTGTTTCTTGCTTCATTATACCAGTATACTAATCTACAGAAATAAAAAGAAAGGTCCCTGTCAGTTTTGAATCCCTGGATTGAAATTTTATTCATATCGACTTTCGTTACACGGATAATGCATTATATAATCCACACCGTGTAGACGTGATGCACGTATAGAGTCAGTGAAATGGCACCTCGACGGGATTCGGTGACAATCGTCATCGATGTCTGCACGTACCGAAACAAATTTACAATTTATCAACGTTCACACTCGCGATCAGTCGAGCCTAATTGTAACACGATGGCCGGAAAGTGAGGGAAAGGGAGAAGGAGAGAAAGAGAGAGAAAGGGTTATACGCGATGTCTTCATCGATTCATATCACAAGGTGCAGCAAAACAGGTGGTAGGGATTTTCATGGGGTATAAATTCACTCTACATTCGTTCGACTACCACAGAAAAATTTAATACACCAAGTGTGAACGGGACTTGTCACACCGTAAAAAACGTGCACCAAGTTTTGGAAATTCAAGGTGAGGATGAAGAGATTTTACTTTTATTCATTTCGTTATTTCATTTTGATATTTGAGCATTAAAAAAATTGTTAGAAAACTGTACAAAAATAACAAAGAAAGTTAACATTTTTTCATATTATCATTCATCAGCGATCATATTATGGTACAAAAAATTTTCTCGTCATTTTTGCGATCTTTATAGTCACCTCAAAATCGTCTCGAAATATAATAAATCAACTATCGCATGACAAATAATGGCAAAAGAAAGTGAATAAATGTTTTTCCGATAATCTCATGCCAAAATTTAATCACTGCAAGATGATACATGTACCTCTTTTTATAATCATACATGTCTCGTGAACGAAGTACGTTGAGATGAAAAATTGGATTCTATACGAGGAGAGAAAAAATGAAAAATTAAATAATCGGAGTACTTAATTTCGTGCAGTGTTCGAAGTTGGTGAATTTTTTTTGGTCAGGATCCAGTAATTTATATATCATCATGCGGTTGGAGTTTGAAAATATTTCAAAACGTTAGGTTAATTTTTAGACTCTCTGATGAGACTTTTCCTAAGAAGATATCGTTTTGAAATTCCTTCTGATCCATATATTACATATTTTTCCAAACGGTTATTTTGGCAATTTGAAAATGTGATCAAAATCACTGACATCAGCGTTATTGAATAACTGTGTTTTTCCCATTCGTTGAAGTTCATCGTTCTGGATAGGATATACTGAGAGAATTTTCATAATTAGAGGATGTCTAAATCTATGAATTCTAACGTAGTTTTTTCACGTCGATAGTGTCAATAGGAGCTGAGTTGTTTGTCGTAAATGATAATAGATCATGTAGCTTACACGAATATTCAATTAGTGTACATGACAGGAGTAATAAATTCTACGCAAATATGTGTTTTATAATACTAATACGTTCTTTGAAACGGAATATAAGACTTCACTTTGCGTAAAATTTGTACAAGAAAACGTACGTGTTTTTTTTTCCATTCAGTATAGTTTTGAAGCGGTAATTAATAATCTGATTTAAGAAACGCATTAGAAAAATTTAAGTACGGTCCTAGTGTTTACATCGATTGAACAAGTTACTGTAATTCTAAATATATATAGTGATGGATATGCACTTGAAACTTTTACATCCGTCTGTAAATTTCCTCCACGTTATGAGTAGATTAACGTAAGTAGAAATAGAAAAATTACACTTTTGAAACCAATTGCATTTGAGTATAATTACAATTATACTCATTTATCATTTAGGAATCCCTGGGGCAATTCTTAATGACTGCACTATCGAACACGAACTGTCTCTTGTTCATTAAAACAATATACATCCTTAATTTCGGTGAATAGAATTTACCAAGTCCCGGTGTGAATTCTCGGTTGTTTTTTTCTCTTTTGTAAGCGTTTATTTTTTATAATGACTTGTAGATTTTCTTACAAATAATTGATTCCGGGAAGAATTTCATTTGATTCAAATTTATACTCACTTACAATGAAATTTCATGGAATCTTAAATTTTTTTTCTATTTTAATTCTCCAATAACAAATACTTTTTATACATTATTTTACAGAGGGATGTAATTGAATGATTACATGTATGTTTTTTTTTCGTATTCATTTGTCAGATTTCTGAACGTTGTACATTTTATTGATACAAATATGGGTAGATAATCGAATGAATATCCAATTAAAGGAATTTACAGATTTTACGACGTACAGAGAATCATATTATTTATTTTCTTTACTGTTAGATTTGTGTTCAGATTTTCGATGCGCAATATTCATAAGGATTTCAAAACTGATAATTGCCAATTACTTACTTTTCAATCCACGAAACATGCATTTCAGGCATACAAATGATTGAAAATCGAGGAAAAATATTTAGACCGCAAATTATCTATTCAATATACGTATTTCATCATCCACAGATGCATTTCTCAAGCACATTCATCCTTTTCGTGGGTATCTCTTGCATTGCCATCGTGGCAATCGCTGAGGATGTTCGACAATATTCGAAACTGCAAACCTTACCTCTGGAAGCGGGGAACCCTGACGTAGGCGAAGGACAAGGACTCGTTAGACAGAAACGTACCCTCTTTTTGAAGAAGAAGATCCTTGGTGCTGGCCTCCTAGGATTTGGTATTGGAGCCCTAAAGGGGTAAGAACAATGCCTCAATTTTACCACTAAAAGTTTTCGTAATCTACGTAATCAAAAAAATTCAATTCACATCGTCAAAAATATTAAGAATAATTTTTTTCATCACTATTTTGTTACATAATTGTCTCCATTTTTAGTCACTTCGATTCTTTTTTGTTTTACAATACTTAGACTTATCGGCATTTCCTTAACCATTTAGAAGTCGACTAATATCTATTTTCTAACTTTTTCTTTATCCTGCGATCACAGTTTCTTTTATCATAACAGACTTTCGACCGTTCCAGGTCTTTTATGATACCCACAATTTACTGACCACCTTTTGGCTGTTTTTCATCGTTTGTTAATAATTTTTGGAATTCGTTACAAGTTTACGATCATATTTGATACTCTTCGTTCACCTGTTCCCACTTTACCCATAATTTCACTGCTTCGACCAATTTTTAGCCATAACTAAGACATTGACTCACCTTCAAATGTATGAATATCTGTTAAGTTTTTATTGAAATGAGTTTGTGACCGATCGAAAGTAAAGATCGTAAGTCAGTATTATCAGTTGTAACAAGCGATCGAAGAAGTTACATTTCAGCGAATAGGATAAATATTAGTCAAAGGGAAACGTGAAGACAACTGAAATTTAGTTTGCTTCGTCGCACAGTTTTTTTTTTCATCTTCTTCCTTTTTTATTGTCACTCTTTCGTATATATTACATTCGGTTGGAAAATATTCTACGAATTATGTATAACATATAAAATATTCCACATAAACTCGAAATACATAAAATGTTTGACATCAGAGCTTGAACGGCGTGTAGATACAAAAACGGAGAAAATTAAATAAATAAATAAATGAAAAAAGAGTCAACGATGAATTCTTGTCATTTTGAAATTCTCGTTTTTCAGATACAAGTTCGGGTCCAGCAGCGCTCCCGAAGTTCATCACGTTTACGTTTCACCCCCGGCTCCCCCAACGAAATACGTCGAGTACGTAGAGAAGCCAGTTTACGTTGAGAAGCCAGTTTACGTTGAAAGAATCGTCGAAAAGCCTGTGCACGTAGAGTACGAGCCACAATGGTCCGAGCCACAATGGTCCGAGCCAGCCCCAACTTACGGGTAATTAAGTCAACATCAAAGCTATGATTGACAAAACAAACTATGATTATACGGTATTTTCTCTCGAGGAGCAAAACCAAAATTCTCAGCGGCTAAAAAAAGGACATGATAATGATAAATACTAAATCGTTTTTTGTCTTTCTTTGAAATTTTCAAACGAATATTTCACTACACGATTTAAATCACCTTTTCATATTTACGAGATAACAAAATGAAAAAGTTTTTTGATATTTATTGTTGTTTATTTTGAAATATTTGTGTCGACTCCATTCGGAACCTGAAAAAAATGATAAAGAGTCTTCAGAAACAGTATAGTTGCACAAAACACGAAAAAATGGATTGCGCCGAACGTATTTTTTGAATTGGGAGATGAAATTTCGTGTTTTTTTTTTTTTCTCATTGATCCTGCTTGTTTTTTATTTCATTCATCATTAATAGTTAATACGTATTCTCTTTTTCAGTCAATGGTGAACGTAAGCGAATCTATTATACGAGCGTCAAGCGATCGAAACAGCTGTTAACAACGAAAAGAGAAGAAAGATACATCCGTCGATGTGCGTAACTAACGAGTAAATAAATCCGTGTTATTCGTATTATAAAAATGTCTCCTTGTTTCGACATATGTATATTATAGAAGTACAACCCGTTGCCATATTGGATAAATTTAACTACGTTTAAGATCTGCTGTTGTTCGAATGATGAACAGGGTGACCCAGGACTATCGCCTCATAGGCTACCCATGTATTTCTTGTGAAAATTTATGACTCGTGAACGACGAATTTCCTACCTTAAAAAAGTTTTTGTCTTTAATCGTCGATTCTCATGAGGAACAAATAATTAGCCTATGAGGTAATGGTCCTGGGTCACCCTGCATAATTATTATACCGTAATACCGTCACCTGTTGATAAATGCATTTTGTATGAGTGAAATAAACATTTCGTTGTAATTTTATTCGTTTCTTAGATAACTACTATTATACCTTACTTACCTGTGCCTTCTGCATCTTTCTACGAGTTGGGAATCGTTAGTATGCGATTAGGATTCGCTACAACGAACAGTGAAGAATTCAAAGATCTCCAACCACAGAATCCCGCTGGATTTGTGAACGGATTCTCCGAAAATTTTTTTCCATGTCTTAGAATAGTAGTACAACTTTCCGTCTTAGAATAGAATTCAAAGAATTTTTGAGAAGGTATTTGAAACAAAGTGAATGAAAGTTGGACGAGCTATTGAGAAAGATTTACGTTCAAATTTTTAATACAGTGGTGATAATAACAAAGACAACTGACAGACCGGGTAAAAAGGGGCTAATTATGAATATTCATGAAATAAAGTATAACGGAATACATCTGTGCTAAATCAAGAATATTATTTCCATTAGAATAACAAATGAGCTGGGCTTTGTGAAGCACGCGGTGCCAAATTGTCGCGAAGTTTCATAATAAATTTACCAGTTCGTATGTAATTGTATGTAACTATTTGTAATAACCTAGGAAGATAGCAGAATTACATTGACATACATAATGCTGTGGTGTGTTTACCATATAGGTGTGAATACTCCGTCTAATTTGTAGTCCGTTTCCGTATAATTCACTTTTACTTTTTCAAACGTCAGTATTGACGGGCTCGCACAGTATGTTCACTACACGCGTATAACGAATTCACTGCACGGTATTCTTAAGTAAAGATCGATCTAGTCGTTTCGTCAGTTTTTCGAAGCGAATGAAACCACAAAAAGCTCACATATCCGGTACGGGGGCTTTGCAGAAAGTGGTAAGGTCAATTCGATTTCTTGAACGTTGGGAAATATACTCAAAAGGCAAAGATATGAAATGATTTGATTCGGATGTGCGAATGTGAACCAAATACTCTTGAGGATACCTTTACGGTGTAGTACGATTTAGAGTGAGGAATTTATACGAAATTCATCTGTACAGTTCTTGGAATTATATGCGATGAGGCTTTCTCGAAACGAAGGATAAAGGGAAAAACGTTGAGATCTGAAACAATGTCGTCGGTTCGACGTATGGCGATGTTGTTAAAGAATCGCGATACTTTGCTCACATTAGTCAGATACATTGAATTATCAACTGAACTTTTGATTATTTATATTGTCCTCTTGACGTGTATGAATCTTCATCAAAAATCCAAAGGGAGAAACTTTACATATTTTTTGACCTAAAATTCTTTCGTCTCGGAATCGATTCGTGTGAATCTTTCCTAGATGATGAGACTCCCAGTAACTCGAGAAATGCGAGGGAAATAGCGTAGGACCGACAGCAGGAAAGTCACGAAAGAAATCTTTCGTTTTTTGGCTGTAACTTTGTATTCGTGGATCGCAGCGTATTGGGACTGCGCCCAATCGATTTCTCTCGCAAAATTACGTCAGAATTGAGCCAAAAAGAATTTATTCCAGCACTTTTCGGGATGGCGAAAATTTTCGCCAAAAATACAAAGGGGTTAACCTTCCTTTTTTTTCGACCAAAAAATCTTTCGTCTCAGAATTGATTCGTATGACCCTTCCCAGACCAATTGGACCCCCAGGAACTCGGAAAACGCAGCGAGAGGAGCGTGGGACCAACAGAAGAGAAATTACGAAGGGAAAAGCACCTGCTGAAAAATGTCGAAAATACTAGTTTTCGTTTTTGGCTCCAACTTTTGATCCGTTGCTCGCAGCGTATTGGGGCTGCGCCCAATCGATTTCTCTCGCAAAATTACGTCAGAATTGTGCCAGAAAGAATTTATTCCAGCACTTTTCAAAATAGCGAAAATTTTCGCCAAAAATACAAAGGGGTTAACCTTCCTTTTTTTTCGACCAAAAAATCTTTCGTCTCAGAATTGATTCGTATGACCCTTTATCGACCAATTATACCCCCAGGAACTCGGAAAACGCAGCCGAAGGAGCGTGGGACCAACAGGAGAGAAATGACGAAGAGAAAAGCACCTGCTGAAAAATGTCGAAAATACTAGTTTTCGTTTTTTGGCTCCAACTTTTGATCCGTTGCTCGCAGCGTATTGGGACTGCGCCCAATCGATTTCTCTCGCAAAATTACGTCAGAATTGTGCCTGAAAGAATTTATTCCAGCACTCTTCAAAATGGCGAACATTTTTGGCCAAAAATACGAAGGGTTTAACCTTCCTTTTTTTTCGACCAAAAAATCTTTCGTCTCAGAATTGATTCGTATGACCCTTTATCGACCAATTGGACCCCCAGGAACTCGGAAAACGCAGCGAAAGGAGCGTGGGACCAACAGGAGAGAAATGACGAAGAGAAAAGCACCTGCTGAAAAATGTCGAAAATACTAGTTTTCGTTTTTTGGCTCCAACTTTTGATCCGTTGCTCGCAGCGTATTGGGACTGCGCCCAATCGATTTCTCTCGCAAAATTACGTCAGAATAGTGCCAAAGAGAATTTATTTCAGCACTTTTCAAAATCGCGAAAATTTTTGCCAAAAATACAAAGGGGTTAACCTTCCTTTTTTTTCGACCAAAAAATCTTTCGTCTCAGAATTGATTCGTATGACCCTTCCCAGACCAATTGGACCCCCAGGAACTCGGAAAATGCAGCGAAAGGAGCGTGGGACCAACAAGAGAGAAATTACGAAGAGAAAAGCACCTGCTGAAGAATGTCGAAAATACAAGTTTTCGTTTTTTGGCTCCAACTTTTGATCCGTTGCTCGCAGCGTATTGGGACTGCGCCCAATCGATTTCTCTCGCAAAATTACGTCAGAATTGTGCCTGAAAGAATTTATTCCAGCACTCTTCAAAATGGCGAACATTTTTGGCCAAAAATACGAAGGGGTTAACCTTCCTTTTTTTTCGACCAAAAAATCTTTCGTCTCAGAATTGATTCGTATGACCCTTTATCGACCAATTGGACCCCCAGGAACTCGGAAAACGCAGCGAAAGGAGCGTGGGACCAACAGGAGAGAAATGACGAAGAGAAAAGCACCTGCTGAAAAATGTCGAAAATACTAGTTTTCGTTTTTTGGCTCCAACTTTTGATCCGTTGCTCGCAGCGTATTGGGACTGCGCCCAATCGATTTCTCTCGCAAAATTACGTCAGAATAGTGCCAAAGAGAATTTATTTCAGCACTTTTCAAAATCGCGAAAATTTTTGCCAAAAATACAAAGGGGTTAACCTTCCTTTTTTTTCGACCAAAAAATCTTTCGTCTCAGAATTGATTCGTATGACCCTTTATCGACCAATTGGACCCCCAGGAACTCGGAAAACGCAGCCGAAGGAGCGTGGGACCAACAGGAGAGAAATGACGAAGAGAAAAGCACCTGCTGAAAAATGTCGAAAATACTAGTTTTCGTTTTTTGGCTCCAACTTTTGATCCGTTGCTCGCAGCGTATTGGGACTGCGCCCAATCGATTTCTCTCGCAGAATTACGTCAGAATAGTGCCAAAGAGAATTTATTTCAGCACTTTTCAAAATCGCGAAAATTTTTGCCAAAAATACAAAGGGGTTAACCTTCCTTTTTTTTCGACCAAAAAATCTTTCGTCTCAGAATTGATTCGTATGACCCTTCCCAGACCAATTGGACCCCCAGGAACTCGGAAAACGCAGCGAAAAGAGCGTGGGACCAACAGAAGAGATATTACGAAGGGAAAAGCACCTGCTGAAAAATGTCAAAAATACTAGTTTTTGTTTTTTGGCTCCAACTTCTGATCCGTTGATCTCAGCGTATTGGGACTGCGCCCAATCGATTTCTCTCGCAAAATTACGTCAGAATTGTGCCAGAAAGAATTTATTCCAGCACTTTTCAAAATGGCGAAAATTTTCGCTAAAAATACAAAGGGGTTAACCTTCCTTTTTTTTTGACCCCAAAATCTTTCGTCTCAGAATTGATTCGTATGACCCTTTATCGACCAATTGGACCCCCAGGAACTCGGAAAACGCAGCGAAAAGAGCGTGGGACCAACAGAAGAGATATGACGAAGGAAAAAGCACCTGCTGAAAAATGTCAAAAAAACTAGTTTTTGTTTTTTGGCTCCAACTTTTGATCCGTTGATCTCAGCGTATTGGGACTGCGCCCAATCGATTTCTCTCGCAAAATTACGTCAGAATTGTGCCAGAGAGAATTTATTCCAGCACTTTTCAGAATGGCGAAAATTTTCGCCAAAAATACAAAGGGGTTAACCTTCCTTTTTTTTTGACCAAAAAATCTTTCGTCTCAGAATTGATTTGTATGACCCTTTATCGACCAATTGGACCCCCAGGAACTCGGAAAACGCAGCGAAAAGAGCGTGGGACCAACAGAAGAGAAATTACGAAGGGAAAAGCACCTGCTGAAAAATGTCGAAAATACAAGTTTTCGTTTTTTGGCTCAAACTTTTGATCCGTTGCTCGCAGCGTATTGGGACTGCGCCCAATCGATTTCTCTCGCAAAATTACGTCAGAATTGTGCCTGAAAGAATTTATTCCAGCACTCTTCAAAATGGCGAACATTTTTGGCCAAAAATACAAAGGGGTTAACCTTCCTTTTTTTTCGACCAAAAAATCTTTCGTCTCAGAATTGATTCGTATGACCCTTTATCGACCAATTGGACCCCCAGGAACTCGGAAAACGCAGCGAAAGGAGCGTGGGACCAACAGAAGAGATATTACGAAGGGAAAAGCACCTGCTGAAAAATGTCAAAAATACTAGTTTTTGTTTTTTGGCTCCAACTTTTGATCCGTTGATCTCAGCGTATTGGGACTGCGCCCAATCGATTTCTCTCGCAAAATTACGTCAGAATTGTGCCAAAGAGAATTTATTTCAGCACTTTTCAAAATCGCGAAAATTTTTGCCAAAAATACAAAGGGGTTAACCTTCCTTTTTTTTCGACCAAAAAATCTTTCGTCTCAGAATTGATTTGTATGACCCTTTATCGACCAATTGGACCCCCAGGAACTCGGAAAACGCAGCGAAAAGAGCGTGGGACCAACAGAAGAGATATTACGAAGGGAAAAGCACCTGCTGAAGAATGTCGAAAATACAAGTTTTCGTTTTTTGGCTCCAACTTTTGATCCGTTGCTCGCAGCGTATTGGGACTGCACCCAATCGATTTCTCTCGCAAAATTACGTCAGAATTGTGCCTGAAAGAATTTATTCCAGCACTCTTCAAAATGGCGAACATTTTTGGCCAAAAATACGAAGGGGTTAACCTTCCTTTTTTTTCGACCAAAAAATCTTTCGTCTCAGAATTGATTCGTATGACCCTTTATCGACCAATTGGACCCCCAGGAACTCGGAAAACGCAGCGAAAGGAGCGTGGGACCAACAGGAGAGAAATGACGAAGAGAAAAGCACCTGCTGAAAAATGTCGAAAATACTAGTTTTCGTTTTTTGGCTCCAACTTTTGATCCGTTGCTCGCAGCGTATTGGGACTGCGCCCAATCGATTTCTCTCGCAAAATTACGTCAGAATAGTGCCAAAGAGAATTTATTTCAGCACTTTTCAAAATCGCGAAAATTTTTGCCAAAAATACAAAGGGGTTAACCTTCCTTTTTTTTCGACCAAAAAATCTTTCGTCTCAGAATTGATTCGTATGACCCTTTATCGACCAATTGGACCCCCAGGAACTCGGAAAACGCAGCGAAAGGAGCGTGGGACCAACAGGAGAGAAATGACGAAGAGAAAAGCACCTGCTGAAAAATGTCGAAAATACTAGTTTTCGTTTTTTGGCTCCAACTTTTGATCCGTTGCTCGCAGCGTATTGGGACTGCGCCCAATCGATTTCTCTCGCAAAATTACGTCAGAATAGTGCCAAAGAGAATTTATTTCAGCACTTTTCAAAATCGCGAAAATTTTTGCCAAAAATACAAAGGGGTTAACCTTCCTTTTTTTTCGACCAAAAAATCTTTCGTCTCAGAATTGATTCGTATGACCCTTCCCAGACCAATTGGACCCCCAGGAACTCGGAAAATGCAGCGAAAGGAGCGTGGGACCAACAAGAGAGAAATTACGAAGAGAAAAGCACCTGCTGAAGAATGTCGAAAATACAAGTTTTCGTTTTTTGGCTCCAACTTTTGATCCGTTGCTCGCAGCGTATTGGGACTGCACCCAATCGATTTCTCTCGCAAAATTACGTCAGAATTGTGCCTGAAAGAATTTATTCCAGCACTCTTCAAAATGGCGAACATTTTTGGCCAAAAATACGAAGGGGTTAACCTTCCTTTTTTTTCGACCAAAAAATCTTTCGTCTCAGAAATTATTCGTATGACCCTTTATCGACCAATTGGACCCCCAGGAACTCGGAAAACGCAGCGAAAGGAGCGTGGGACCAACAGGAGAGAAATGACGAAGAGAAAAGCACCTGCTGAAAAATGTCGAAAATACTAGTTTTCGTTTTTTGGCTCCAACTTTTGATCCGTTGCTCGCAGCGTATTGGGACTGCGCCCAATCGATTTCTCTCGCAAAATTACGTCAGAATAGTGCCAAAGAGAATTTATTTCAGCACTTTTCAAAATCGCGAAAATTTTTGCCAAAAATACAAAGGGGTTAACCTTCCTTTTTTTTCGACCAAAAAATCTTTCGTCTCAGAATTGATTCGTATGACCCTTTATCGACCAATTGGACCCCCAGGAACTCGGAAAACGCAGCCGAAGGAGCGTGGGACCAACAGGAGAGAAATGACGAAGAGAAAAGCACCTGCTGAAAAATGTCGAAAATACTAGTTTTCGTTTTTTGGCTCCAACTTTTGATCCGTTGCTCGCAGCGTATTGGGACTGCGCCCAATCGATTTCTCTCGCAGAATTACGTCAGAATAGTGCCAAAGAGAATTTATTTCAGCACTTTTCAAAATCGCGAAAATTTTTGCCAAAAATACAAAGGGGTTAACCTTCCTTTTTTTTCGACCAAAAAATCTTTCGTCTCAGAATTGATTCGTATGACCCTTCCCAGACCAATTGGACCCCCAGGAACTCGGAAAATGCAGCGAAAGGAGCGTGGGACCAACAAGAGAGAAATTACGAAGAGAAAAGCACCTGCTGAAGAATGTCGAAAATACAAGTTTTCGTTTTTTGGCTCCAACTTTTGATCCGTTGCTCGCAGCGTATTGGGACTGCGCCCAATCGATTTCTCTCGCAAAATTACGTCAGAATTGTGCCTGAAAGAATTTATTCCAGCACTCTTCAAAATGGCGAACATTTTTGGCCAAAAATACGAAGGGTTTAACCTTCCTTTTTTTTCGACCAAAAAATCTTTCGTCTCAGAATTGATTCGTATGACCCTTTATCGACCAATTGGACCCCCAGGAACTCGGAAAACGCAGCGAAAGGAGCGTGGGACCAACAGGAGAGAAATGACGAAGAGAAAAGCACCTGCTGAAAAATGTCGAAAATACTAGTTTTCGTTTTTTGGCTCCAACTTTTGATCCGTTGCTCGCAGCGTATTGGGACTGCGCCCAATCGATTTCTCTCGCAAAATTACGTCAGAATAGTGCCAAAGAGAATTTATTTCAGCACTTTTCAAAATCGCGAAAATTTTTGCCAAAAATACAAAGGGGTTAACCTTCCTTTTTTTTCGACCAAAAAATCTTTCGTCTCAGAATTGATTCGTATGACCCTTCCCAGACCAATTGGACCCCCAGGAACTCGGAAAATGCAGCGAAAGGAGCGTGGGACCAACAAGAGAGAAATTACGAAGAGAAAAGCACCTGCTGAAGAATGTCGAAAATACAAGTTTTCGTTTTTTGGCTCCAACTTTTGATCCGTTGCTCGCAGCGTATTGGGACTGCGCCCAATCGATTTCTCTCGCAAAATTACGTCAGAATTGTGCCTGAAAGAATTTATTCCAGCACTCTTCAAAATGGCGAACATTTTTGGCCAAAAATACGAAGGGGTTAACCTTCCTTTTTTTTCGACCAAAAAATCTTTCGTCTCAGAATTGATTCGTATGACCCTTTATCGACCAATTGGACCCCCAGGAACTCGGAAAACGCAGCGAAAGGAGCGTGGGACCAACAGGAGAGAAATGACGAAGAGAAAAGCACCTGCTGAA
Source organism: Neodiprion fabricii (assembly GCF_021155785.1). Lineage (NCBI taxonomy): Eukaryota > Metazoa > Arthropoda > Insecta > Hymenoptera > Diprionidae > Neodiprion > Neodiprion fabricii. The sequence goes on from NC_060243.1 coordinate 19,062,512, forward strand.
AAATGTCGAAAATACTAGTTTTCGTTTTTTGGCTCCAACTTTTGATCCGTTGCTCGCAGCGTATTGGGACTGCGCCCAATCGATTTCTCTCGCAAAATTACGTCAGAATAGTGCCAAAGAGAATTTATTTCAGCACTTTTCAAAATCGCGAAAATTTTTGCCAAAAATACAAAGGGGTTAACCTTCCTTCTTTTTCGACCAAAAAATCTTTCGTCTCAGAATTGATTCGTATGACCCTTTATCGACCAATTGGACCCCCAGGAACTCGGAAAACGCAGCCGAAGGAGCGTGGGACCAACAGGAGAGAAATGACGAAGAGAAAAGCACCTGCTGAAAAATGTCGAAAATACTAGTTTTCGTTTTTTGGCTCCAACTTTTGATCCGTTGCTCGCAGCGTATTGGGACTGCGCCCAATCGATTTCTCTCGCAGAATTACGTCAGAATAGTGCCAAAGAGAATTTATTTCAGCACTTTTCAAAATCGCGAAAATTTTTGCCAAAAATACAAAGGGGTTAACCTTCCTTTTTTTTCGACCAAAAAATCTTTCGTCTCAGAATTGATTCGTATGACCCTTCCCAGACCAATTGGACCCCCAGGAACTCGGAAAACGCAGCGAAAAGAGCGTGGGACCAACAGAAGAGATATTACGAAGGGAAAAGCACCTGCTGAAAAATGTCAAAAATACTAGTTTTTGTTTTTTGGCTCCAACTTCTGATCCGTTGATCTCAGCGTATTGGGACTGCGCCCAATCGATTTCTCTCGCAAAATTACGTCAGAATTGTGCCAGAAAGAATTTATTCCAGCACTTTTCAAAATGGCGAAAATTTTCGCTAAAAATACAAAGGGGTTAACCTTCCTTTTTTTTTGACCAAAAAATCTTTCGTCTCAGAATTGATTTGTATGACCCTTTATCGACTAATTGGACCCCCAGGAACTCGGAAAACGCAGCGAAAGGAGCGTGGAACAAACAGGAGAGAAATTACGAAGAGAAAAGCACCCGCTGAAAAATGTCGATAATACTAGTTTTCGTTTTTTGGCTCCAACTTTTGATCCGTTGCTCGCAGCGTATTCAGACTGCGCCCAATCGATTTCTCTCGCAAAATTACGTCAGAATTGTGCCAGAAAGAAATTATTCCAGCACTTTTCAAAATGGCGGAAATTTTCGCAAAAAATACAAAGGGGTTAACCTTCCTTTTTTTTTGACCCCAAAATCTTTCGTCTCAGAATTGATTCGTATGACCCTTTATCGACCAATTGGACCCCCAGGAACTCGGAAAACGCAGCGAAAAGAGCGTGGGACCAACAGAAGAGATATTACGAAGGGAAAAGCACCTGCTGAAAAATGTCAAAAATACTAGTTTTTGTTTTTTGGCTCCAACTTCTGATCCGTTGATCTCAGCGTATTGGGACTGCGCCCAATCGATTTCTCTCGCAAAATTACGTCAGAATTGTGCCAAAGAGAATTTATTTCAGCACTTTTCAAAATCGCGATAATTTTTGCCAAAAATAGAAAGGGGTTAACCTTCCTTTTTTTTCGACCAAAAAATCTTTCGTCTCAGAATTGATTCGTATGACCCTCTATCGAACAATTGGACCCCCAGGAACTCGGAAAACGCAGCGAAAAGAGCGTGGGACCAACAGAAGAGATATGACGAAGGAAAAAGCACCTGCTGAAAAATGTCAAAAAAACTAGTTTTTGTTTTTTGGCTCCAACTTTTGATCCGTTGATCTCAGCGTATTGGGACTGCGCCCAATCGATTTCTCTCGCAAAATTACGTCAGAATTGTGCCAGAGAGAATTTATTCCAGCACTTTTCAGAATGGCGAAAATTTTCGCCAAAAATACAAAGGGGTTAACCTTCCTTTTTTTTTGACCAAAAAATCTTTTGTCTCAGAATTGATTCGTATGACCCTTTATCGACCAATTGGACCCCCAGGAACTCGGAAAACGCAGCGAAAAGAGCGTGGGACCAACAGAAGAGAAATTACGAAGGGAAAAGCACCTGCTGAAAAATGTCGAAAATACTAGTTTTTGTTTTTTGGCTCCAACTTTTGATCCGTTGCTCGCAGCGTATTGGGACTGCGCCCAATCGATTTCTCTCGCAAAATTACGTCAGAATTGTGCCAGGAAGAATTTATTCCAGCACTTTTCAAAATGGCGAAAATTTTCGCCAAAAATACAAAGGGGTTAACCTTCCTTTTTTTTTGACCAAAAAATCTTTCGTCTCAGAATTGATTCGTATGACCCTTTATCGACCAATTGGACCCCCAGGAACTCGGAAAACGCAGCAAAAAGAGCGTGGGACCAACAGAAGAGATATTACGAAGGGAAAAGCACCTGCTGAAAAATGTCGAAAATACTAGTCTTTGTTTTTTGGCTCCAGCTTTTGATCCGTTGCTCGCAGCGTATTGGGACTGCGCCCGATCGATTTCTCTTGCAAAATTACGTCAGAATTGTGCCAGAAAGAATTTATTCCAGCACTTTTCAAAATGGCGAAAATTTTCGCTAAAAATACAAAGGGGTTAACCTTCCTTTTTTTTTGACCAAAAAATCTTTCGTCTCAGAATTGATTCGTATGACCCTTTATCGACCAATTGGACCCCCAGGAACTCGGAAAACGCAGCGAAAAGAGCGTGGGACCAACAGAAGAGATATTACGAAGGGAAAAGCACCTGCTGAAAAATGTCAAAAATACTAGTTTTTGTTTTTTGGCTCCAACTTTTGATCCGTTGATCTCAGCGTATTGGGACTGCGCCCAATCGATTTCTCTAGCAAAATTACGTCAGAATTGTGCCAAAGAGAATTTATTTCAGCACTTTTCAAAATCGCGAAAATTTTTGCCAAAAATACAAAGGGGTTAACCTTCCTTTTTTTTCGACCAAAAAATCTTTCGTCTCAGAATTGATTTGTATGACCCTTTATCGACCAATTGGACCCCCAGGAACTCGGAAAACGCAGCGAAAAGAGCGTGGGACCAACAGAAGAGATATTACGAAGGGAAAAGCACCTGCTGAAAAATGTCGAAAATACTAGTCTTCGTTTTTTGGCTCCAACTTATGATCCGTTGCTCGCAGCGTATTGGGACTGCGCCCAATCGATTTCTCTCGCAAAATTACGTCAGAATAGTGCCAAAGAGAATTTATTTCAGCACTTTTCAAAATCGCGAAAATTTTTGCCAAAAATACAAAGGGGTTAACCTTCCTTGTTTTTCGACCAAAAAATCTTTCGTCTCAGAATTGATTCGTATGACCCTTTATCGACCAATTGGACCCCCAGGAACTCGGAAAACGCAGCCGAAGGAGCGTGGGACCAACAGAAGAAAAATTACGAAGGGAAAAGCACTTGCTGAAAAATGTCAAAAATACTAGTTTTTGTTTTTTGGCTCTAACTTTTGATCCGTTGCTCGCAGCGTATTGGGACTGCGCCCAATCGATTTCTCTCGCAAAATTACGTCAGAATTGAGCCAGAAAGAATTTATTCCAGCACTTTTCAAAATGGCGGAAATTTTCGCCAAAAATACAAAGGGGTTAACCTTCCTTTTTTTTCGACCAAAATATCTTTCGTCTCAGAATTGATTCGTATGACTCTTTATCGACTAATTGGACCCCCAGGATCTCGGAAAACGCAGCAAAAGGAGCGTGGGACAAACAGGAGAGAAATTACGAAGAGAAAAGCACCTGCTGAAAAATGTCGAAAATACTAGTTTTCGTTTTTTGGCTCCAACTTTTGATCCGTTGCTCGCAGCGTATTCAGACTGCGCCCAATCGATTTCTCTCGCAAAATTACGTCAGAATTGTGCCAGAAAGAAATTATTCCAGCACTTTTCAAAATGGCGAAAATTTTCGCAAAAAATACAAAGGGGTTAACCTTCCTTTTTTTTTGACCCCAAAATCTTTCGTCTCAGAATTGATTCGTATAACCCTTTATCGACCAATTGGACCCCCAGGAACTCGGAAAACGCAGCGAAAAGAGCGTGGGACCAACAGAAGAGATATTACGAAGGGAAAAGCACCTGCTGAAAAATGTCAAAAATACTAGTTTTTGTTTTTTGGCTCCAACTTCTGATCCGTTGATCTCAGCGTATTGGGACTGCGCCCAATCGATTTCTCTCGCAAAATTACGTCAGAATTGTGCCAGAAAGAATTTATTTCAGCACTTTTCAAAATGGCGAAAATTTTCGCCAAAAATACAAAGGGGTTAACCTTTCTTTTTTTTTGACCCCAAAATCATTCGTCTCAGAATTGATTCGTATGACCCTTTATCGACCAATTGGACCCCCAGGAACTCGGAAAACGCAGCAAAAAGAGCGTGGGACCAACAGAAGAGATATTACGAAGGGAAAAGCACCAGCTGAAAAATGTCGAAAATACTAGTTTTTGTTTTTTGGCTCCAACTTTTGATCCGTTGATCTCAGCGTAATGGGACTGCGCCTAATCGATTTCTCTCGCAAAATTACGTCAGAATTGTGCCAAAGAGAATTTATTTCAGCACTTTTTAAAATCGCGATAATTTTTGCCAAAAATACAAAGGGTTTAACCTTCCTTTTTTTTCGACCAAAAAATCTTTCGTCTCAGAATTGATTCGTATGACCCTTTATCGACTAATTGGACCTCCAGGAACTCGGAAAACGCAGCGAAAAGAGCGTGCGACCAACAGAAGAGAAATTACGAAGGGAAAAGCACCTGCTGAAAAATGTCAAAAATTCTAGTTTTTGTTTTTTGGCTCCAACTTTTGATCCGTCGCTCGCAGCGCATTGGGACTGCGCCCAATCGATTTCTCTCGCAAAATTACGTCAGAATTGTGCCAGAAAGAATTTATTCCAGCACTTTTCAAAATGGCGAAAATTTTCGCCAAAAATACAAAGCGCTTAACCTTCCTTTTTTTTTGACCAAAAAATCTTTCGTCTCAGAATTGATTTGTCTGACCCTCTATCGACTAAATGGACCCCCAGGAACTCGGAAAACGCAGCGAAAGGAGCGTGGGACCAACAGGAGAGAAATTACGAAGAGAAAAGCACCTGCTGAAAAATGTCGAAAATACTAGTTTTCGTTTTTTGGCTCCAACTTTTGATCCGTTGCTCGCAGCGTATTGGGACTGCGCCCAATCGATTTCTCTCGCAAAATTACGTCAGAATCGTGCCAGAAAGAATTTATCTCAGCACTTTTCAAAATGGCGAAAATTTTTGCCAAAAATACAAAGGGGTTAGCCTTGCTTTTTCTTCATTTTTCGACCCAAAATTTCCGGTCCCAGATTCGATTTGAGTGACCCTTTCCTGACTAATTGGACCCCCAGGAACTCAGAAAACGTGACGCAAAGAGCGCGGGACCAACAGCAGAGAAATGATGACGAAAGGATCACCAGCCGAAAAATGTGAAAAACACAGGTTCGTGTTTTTCGTCTGCAACTTTTGACCCGTTGCTCGCAGCGTATCGATACTGCGCTTTATCTATTTCCCTCGCAAAGTTACGTCGGAATAGTGCCAAACCTTTTCATACGAACACTTTTCGAAACAGCATAATGCTCTTCTACCCAACATAGATACTTTACTTGCGACTAGCTAAAACAGTGTTTCGATATTGCGCCTACGAAAATTCAAAATAGAGAGAGCAATGAAAAGTTGTTGGAATAATTATGAATATCAATGCCATGGAATACATCGAGCGCGTGTCTAATAGAATTTTATTTGAAAATGAATAATTGTTTTATTTTCATGTTACAGCCGTATCATTGTAGATAATCTAGTTTGTTTCCTGGGAAATGGGTCACACATATTAGTATCGTATGTACAAGAACTGCGTACACATATATACGTTTCGGTCTGTTTATTATCATCACATCTGATCTATTATTATGTATGATCTACGTATACATTCTTTTCTCGGGGTCCTATACTATAATTAAGTCATTGTTCTTCTACGAATTTTGGAAGAAATTTATTTTCATTATCAATTTTTTGCATCGCCGACAAGTCGGTAAGTACTCCCAGGCAAGGTACCGGCTTGGGCTCACCATTGCGAAGACTTTGGTACTCGGAAGGTGAATGCAGCCAGCATCATGTCAAAATCGGTAACTCTCTAATGTTCTGCAATAAGTTCTCAACTCTACCGTTGGAACATCTCAGGGAGCGCAAGCGCACATCGAATTTCGGTTGACACGCTAAAGCCCCTTAGGGCAACTGTTTTCATATTCTTCAGTCAAAGTCTTCTTTCAGCTGAATAGAAAATCCTCAAAATTTCTCTTAAGAATCCAAAGAAGTGAGCTTTACATTTTACCACAAATAATTTACATATATTACATAAGCTGTTACTTCTTACAATTATAGGCATCGAATATGTAGTTACAAAGTCATAGCATAAACATAATAGTAGATTTTATGGCATTTATCAGTAACTAGGATAGAGACATATTCATATTCTACACTAGTAACAGAACAGACATAAAGACAAATCACATATTCATTTTAAATATAACAAAAAATCTTGCAATCTTACATAGATGAACAACGATCATACTAACTAAAACACACTAATCCATACCAATGCCGACGAAAGCAGTGACAACAACCATTTCAAAAAATCCTTATCAGAACTTGTTATTCTTGCAAAATTCGATCTCATTTCACGGCATTTAGCAGGAATACTAACAGTCGAATACACTAATGCTCGCATTTATCTTATAATAAGTCGATCCAGCGTTGATAAGCCAGCATACGCCGGTGCACCGATCGGAATCATTGGCGAACTGGTCGGGCAGGCGCTCGACCAATCATAGCGTGGTCGTTTCCGTGTAACATCTTATAAGATTATTTGAAAATTAAAAATGAGGCGAAATCTATATTAAAAATCTTTTACAAAGTATGGGGAGTAGAGTGCAAATTTTAATTCATTTATAAATATGACTACACATGAGCCGTCATTATGTTTAAAATTCATTCATTCATCCATTCATTCATTCCAGGTGTATATAGTTAAAACGGTGTATATTGTTAAAATCAGTGTATATGGTTAAAAACAGTGTATTTTGTTAAAATGGGTGGATATCGTTGAAATTATAATGTATTGTCAATAACGGTTTTTCGTCGAGGCACTATATTTGTTTATTGCACTTTTAATGTTCTTCGTTTTATCGTCTCTTTTTAAATTTGCTTGGCTTTTCGAGTATTTTAATTTTTAATTTAACAGGTATGTCCTCGCAGTTTAGATTTCCTTTATTCTCTGTTAGTCGACTATTTCAGAGAGGAACACCTCCGCACCTCCTTCCTCCCGGAGAGACGTAGACCAATACCCCTTAATTTTCTCCTTCTCAAATTTGACCAGGTTCCCCACTCCCTGGGTCTAGCCTAATCCGATCGTGCCGTCTTCATTGCGCGGTGATATTTGAACCATTACAATCTCTTCCTGAACCTCCCACTAGGGATTCCAGCTGAACCCGTTTTTCCATTGTACAAGCATTTTCAATGCTGAAGTCAGCATGCGCACCTTTTCAACCCTGAATCAAGTTTCAGACAGAAATAATAATCAATCGCTGATTTTACAATAATTAGTTTGCAATAAATGACATTCGACGCATCGTGTTTCATGTACATACATGAGGGCATGTTTCCGGGTACTCGACTGCGTTGTACCTTAGTGCAGATTTCATTTAGTTACTTTCTTCAGTTTTGTCGCAAAAAATTAAGACATCTGAAGAAATTCCTATACCAGATACCAATTTTGTTCCAAAATTTTCGAAACTTCCCACTTTATAGCCTAAAACCGAAAAAGTGTTCTCCTACTCACAGTAATAGATCCAAGACAGATTGTTATGAAAAAAAAATATAAATATTTAAATACCTTTTCTGTTCTTCGTCAACGTATTATTATGTTCGTGATTAATCTATCCTTCGCTTACTCATAGTTGGATAAGTTATATACGAACTAAATAACTAAACCGTGAACAAAGAAAAACGTCACATGCAGATAAACCGAATTGTGGATCCAATTTTTCACTTACAATTGACTCAATGTATCAAAACGACAGTCCGAAAGCCAGTAAGAATCCTTCAGTGCCTCTATATCGGTGTAATAAGCTGAATCGATGATCAGCTGATCACTTTTGACGACGCCATATTGCTAAACACCCTCCAATAAATGGATAATATGTCCAGTACACTGCACAGGGTTCACAGTGTAACGTTAATTTTATCGTTTGTTGTTTATCGGTTGAGCTGACGTCAGCAGCTGTTGTGCGACGACCACAATCTTTGCAATTTTGATAATTGTCGTTTTTCAAGATGATGTTTGACCCGTTTGTAGTTACCTCTGTTTATCCCCGGCATCTATTCGTATTTGCACATGTGATAAGTGTGCAATTTGCGCTCAAGGATCTTCGGTTTTCCCCAGAAACCGAACGCGTCGCATCGTGAGTTCACCGACGAATTCTTGGTAGGTTCTCAACCCGAAGAAAAAAACAAATAAACAAATAAAATAAAACGGACAAGAGCAATCGAAAATTTGTTGTTCACTCCGCTGAACGTCTCGTAATATTTACTACTGAAACGAGTTTTCTTTCATATAAAAAAGATCGTTAATAATAATCATACATCTTGTATCGATGCGATTATGCTGCGGGTAAAGAAGGTCATTCTAATATCGACGTGGGCGAGGCGGCGAGCTCGCGCCTTCTAAGCACTCAAAGCAACCAACTGAATACCGGATCTGGTGGACAAGGCTGCTCCACGGAAAACCCGCTACTTAAATACATGCCATTGTGTGCCGGAGTATAATCTTCGGCCCCATCGTTCAGGGTCGGATCTACTTGTTCCCCCCCCTCCCCCCCCGGATCAAAACGTTTTCCAGCAGAAAACCGAAAGCACAGATTTTTTCGTTTTCCCCAGTTTTTTTCTTCAATTCGATTCATTAAAACTTGATTCTACTTCAATTCAATCTTCAATTATATATTATGATTCATATTTTTACGATGGATTCATTTTGTTATAATTATTCAATCTTGATCAGGCTGATTTGCCCATCGTTCTACACTGTAAGTCGACTTGTAAAATCTGCTTGATATTAAAGTCTACAATTATTTAGTTTACGAAAATTAAACTTGGTTCTACTTAGTTTTACTCTGATCAAATCTTGGAATCCAATCTGCTTCACGCTTTTTTTACTGTTTGGGTTGATTTTGAAACCAGATTCACTTTTATTTGTTACCAATAGGTTTCAGTCGGCATGATGCTACCTCATCTACTTCAATTAAATCGACGAAACACTTTTTTTTATTCCCGTGTAGTTCAAATTCTGTTCGAAATAGCAACGACAATTTCAATTTAAAATTGAAGTGAATTGCATTGCAGTCGAGCCGACTTCACTTCAACAGACTTTACACGAATTGTGAGGTTGAATTGTTTCGAGTGAAGATCCGTCCCTGAGCTGGACGCACCGCATGCATCAATGTGTAATTCGCGTGGCTGGGAAATACGAAGAGATGACGTCGATGACGTTTTAAACCAGGTATGTCTGTTCCTCGGTCTTTCCGTCCACCGTCGCAGCGCTAGTTAAAGATGCGACAAGTGGAGAGGGACGCCATGCAAACGCTGGGATACAGCGCTAAAACAAACATCTACCGATTATCCGATGGTGGGATTTTTCGCCAGACACAAAACCATACCTACTACCCACTATATAAGATCCAGAAGCAGATATCATCCGGGTACACTGGTCGATACCGTCCACAGTGAAGAAGATCGAAAAGTATAAATCATTTTTCGGTTTTCAATTCTTTTTTAAGTTCAACTTGTGTGCTGCTGTGGGATTTTAGGAAGTTATTATTCGAGGTTCGTGGGTCTGTATGTTATAAGACCGAATCAGTTTTATGGTATTGTAAATTGCTCATCTTTCCGGGATTATTCGTTTCGTATTTTTCAGTCATTCTTATCCGTTCGAGATTACTATTTTTTTTATCTTCCATTAAGAAACTGAAAATTTTTCGGTGAGAGTAAGAATGTTTCAAGAACGAGATAATCTATTTGATAGAATTTTCAAAATCTACAAAGTCGAAGTGAAGAAAATTAGAAAATAAAATTGTTCGAATTCTACTATATTCTTACTCATTCTAATCTAAATCATCGCTTTCTATACTTTGACCTTTTTATATTTCAACTTTTGTATACTTTAACTTTGAATATTTTCAAAATTCTGTTGAACTGATTTTCGCAGTTTTGAAAATCCAATATTCTGTCTCTTGTATTTTATTATCTTTCTAAAATTTCATCTTCTCATCCAAATTTTTCGGGTTGGAATATTGGAAAACTTTCCTCTACAAATTTGTAAATATTTATATTGCAACTGACCAGATTCATTCAACTCTTACTTTCACCCAAGCCAAATCTGACCTTGGTTTAATATTTTTTTGTATCCTTCAGATGCGGAACCAAGTTTATTTCTCGTTGGCCGTCATTGCGCTTTGTTTTGCGGGCTGCAGTGTTTTCGGCGAGGAATTAGCCGCAGAGGAGAAGCTTAGGCTCGAGGATCTCGATGATTCTGTTCCAGAGGCAGTTTCGGTCGACGATGAAGCACTCGTGCGACCGAAACGAACGCTTCTTCTGAAGAAAAAGCTCCTTGGACTTGGAGCTCTTGGTCTAGGCGTTGAATTTGGAGCTGTTAAGAGGTAATAATTTTGTATATTTTAGATTCTGCAAAATTTTTATTCCCTGAAAAATTCGGAATCTGTTCGGTTATACGAGAAAAATATATTGTCAAGGTGAAATTAATCGCGGTGTGAAACTTTATGAATTCCGAAATTCTCGGTGTTGAATAAAGAATTTTTGAAAATCATCTGATACAAATCATAAGAATAAAACTGGGATTCAAAAAAACGATAAGAATAAAAATACGCCACTCACTGCTACAAAAATCTTGAATAACAGAGTAGGTTGAAATTTTTTTTCTTCCACAGTTGTGATTTAAACGGAATCAACATAAGGGACTGAAAACGTTTTTCAATTTACATATTTCAGGGTTACTGAAAAATTCGGCATAAAATTATTGCATGCAAGAATTCTAAAATTTCTTCCAATCTGTTTCCAACATTTTTTCATCACGTGATCATTGATCAAAAGAAAGAGGCGAACTAGCGGGAAATTTGGAAATTGGGAAGTGAAGTTATTTTTATTGCGATCACGTCAACGTCCAGAATCTGACACAACCGTCGAGGTGTTTCAATACTAGTGATACATACGTCACTAATGCATGCTTATCATTCATCACCGGCATCGAAATGTCACGTAATTTTACGGAGCTATTACGCATTCCATTCACCGCCTCGTTGTCTGCGACGAAAGAAAGTATACTTACTGTAAAAACTTTCGACGTTGCTCTTATTGCTGATAACTGATTGAAATGGTATTCCGTTTTCTAGAAATTGTATGTTGAGAATTTTTATTATCATTAACATTCTCACTGGCGTACTAAGAAGTAACGATTATTACTGACTTCAAGTTTCTCAAATTAAAATACTCAATATCTCAGGACTGATGCAGTGAAATCAATACCACTAAAATTCTGCCCTCTTTCTACAACACCATAAAACGTTATTGTCGAACATTCTGTTACAATTGTTTCTTGATCCCGAGCTATTGGTTGGACTTTTCTGAAATTGCACAAAGTCGACAAAGCACATTTCTGAAAGTCTCGAACACACTTGTGGGCAAGAATCGGCGCTAATCACAACTGTAAATGACGTAACGACTATTCGTCGCGGAGCATGAGACAGAGCAGGAGGTCAGTCACGTTGGATACAGAGAAAACGACTCCCCATAGCGTAATCGTCGCCGCGGTAGAATACTAATGCGACGTACACGGAAAGCCGCATCACGCAAGAAACATGACGATGTTTTTTTCGAACACAACAGATATTCCCGAAATTCCCTCTAAGGGAGTAACAAGGTATAGCCTGACTCTGAATTCTGGTCTGCTTTGAGTTCCTTCAGTCTCTGCAATGCGAAGTATCTGAAAAACGAGTTTCGAAATGCACGTATGGTGTGAAACTCTTTGTTGATGTAAAGAGTTGTAAATATTGCCCGGTTGACGGTAAATATGTGTTCAGTTTCCTCACGATTAAGTATGCAGACAGGTTATGCTGTAAAATTCAAATTCTCCGACGTGTCGAGAAGAGGAACCTGAGCACACTGATCATCACTGCTTCAGCGTCATCTTTTATACCTCGGTTGTTCAAATTTCAAATGAATTTCAAATCCTCATGCAGAAAGGAGAATGAAAATTCTTCTTCTACCGTGTGTTAGAAGGATACAAAATACAATTACATTTGTATTTTTGATTTGAGACGAGATGAGATGTAAACATGTTACTGTCATCTAACGGGGGACCACAGTTGTCAAGGTGTTCGAAAATGAAAAAGTATATTGTTTTGAGGGTTGAAGAATTTAACCAGGTTAATTTTCCATGGTGCTTTTCTCCAAGTGAAGAAAAAAGATCTTCTATAAACGAAAATGAATTTTAACGTAATATTGTATGCTTGAATTTGAATTTTGAACCAACGATGGTGCTGCCACCAAGCTTCAAGAGTTGGCAGTGTGGTTCCTCATTACAGTTTCACCAACCGATGGTATCAACCTCTCAATTTTCAGTTACGGTTGGGGTGGCCACGGTGGCTACGGTGGTGGAGGCTATGGCGGAAACTACGGCGGAGGCTATGGAGGAAACTACGGCGGAGGCTACAACGGCTACTACAGGGAAGAAAGTTCCGGCCCAAGTTACGTATCGCGTCCAGTTTACGTTGAGACACCTGTCTACGTTGATAGGCCGGTCTACGTCGAGAAGCAGGTTTATGTACCGAAGCCCGTCTACGTAGAGAGGCCAGTTTACGTCGAGAAGCCCGTCTTGGTTAAAACGACGTACGGACACGTGGAGCCTACCGAACACCGTGGAAATGGTTGGGGCTGGAACGGAAACGCGAACGCGAACGCGAATTCATACGGCGAGGGAAACGGAAATGGAAACGGATACGCCAATTCCTACGCCAATAGCCAAGCCCAAAGCTGGAGTACTGGCAATAATTTCGGACCGTCTTCCGCTGGCGTTGTAACAAGTGAAGCTCATGCCAGCGCCAGCGCCTCTGTCGGCGGTTCTTCGGGAAATGGCGCTGGGAATGGAGGGTGAGAATATTTTAAACACCTTTTACTTTTTTATCACCTTCCCCGCCTTCATAGAATACTGAGTGCATAAATTTAGCCTTAAAAAGGTGACAAAGTTTCTTTTGATAGCACCTAACTCAAAAGCAAAACTTACCTCATCTTTGTAAGATTAGTTTTCTTTGAGAGCCCACATTTTGTTTTATTGTTGTGAAATTAGTTTCCTTAAAATTGTACAATTGTTGTTCCTGTTCTCGTACGTTTTGTCCTGTCTTTTGTGGTTGCATCAGTTACTTGAAAATTATTAAATTATTTGTTGTTTCTGTTGTTGCCGTACAATTTATCCAGTTTCTTGGCAGTTGTATGGATTTCTTGCATTTTTTCGTAGTTGTTATTAGTCTTTGCACAACCTAATAATATTACTAAAGTTAGACTTGCGCGATAAATATTGCCTAAAAATTTTTCAAGAATACCATTATTGTTTTGATCAAATTTTCAGTAACACTAAACTTCCGTTTTATCACACAGCTACGTTTACTGAAGGTGCCTGAAGAAGAATCAACGATTTTCGAAAAACGAAGTGAAATGCGCTAGAATTCAGAGTATTGGAAAAAAACACTTCATTCCTCTTTCTTTGGCCTGAATCTACAAAATGGACGATTGACTTTTCAATAGAAGCTATTTAATGTACACATTTTTGTTCCCCACAAATTGATTTGAGTTGATGATTATTTATACTGTATTATACGGTTTTTTATTTCAAATTATCTTATTCTTTGTCAGTCTTACCTCAAGCAACATATTTCGGAAGCAAATTCATGCGAGATTATAATATATGTACTGTAGCGAATTGAAAAATAGATTCTTAACGGTTTATAAATCGCGGATCATCACTTGCAATTATAGATAACAATTACACTTTGATATTTGTGACATACCTATCGTTGTACAATATTATACTTGTCATATGTATCATACAATAATGTATATTTATAGATCCTATTTAAGTCAATTTTTGTACAAATAAAATAATTCTTACCTGCGTACATTGTATTCTTATTTATTTTGTGAATGTTCTGTGATACCAATGTGTATTGATTGTAATGGTCATATAAAATACTATTACTAAAAATTATCTTTTCGTATTCTAACAGGTTTATTTGTTAATTAACACATACGAACGTTCGAATAATTAGTCACAACGGTCAATTATTTACTTTGTAAATTGTTAGGATTCACGATAAATCTTTGTTAAACTGTTTATTCATTCATACATATACACATATACACATTTACAAACCTAACAAAAAAGAAAAAAAAACAATTAAAATCAAATAGATGGCAGGAATTCATTCTCACTTTATGCGATTTATTTCTATTTTTAGGGGAAATTTGGTAGTAAGAATAAAGAAAAAATGAAACGAAACGAAGTGCTTTGAAACTAGAGAATCACACAGAGGGATCACGGCTTGTAATTACCTATACGATTGTCATAGAATGATGAACTTTTGGCGAACAATTGATTTTAAGCTTCACAGTTTAACGCGTGTATCCATTGCGTATGTCAATGTTACGGCGTAGCGATCAATGCCGATTTTAATACAATTACAACAGTATAATGCCTGTAGAGATTGAATGGGATTTAATGCGGAAGTTTTCTTTTTCATCGGTATTACGTGTATAAACCAATCGTTCCAAGGTTGTACGTAATTATACCTATGAGAACATGTATAACAATACGTCACGATTTCCGAAGTTGAAAAAAAGATTGTGAAAAAAATGGCGCGAAAAATCCCGAAATTAAGCGTTCCGTGTCAATTCCTTCCATGAGAATCGGTAAAAACAGCGTTGACGCTGGTAGTTATAACTGAAACAAGTTTTTCTTGGGAAGATTGCATATTTTTCAGAATTGAATCGAATCTCGAGGGGCATGCCAGTTTTCTTCGTTAAACTCTCAAACATACTCACGATCAGGCTGCAAACATTTTGTCAAACCGAGGAAACATTCTTTTAGACACGAATCTGTTATACCTGATGAGATTTTTTCAAGAAATTAATGACAATATATTAACTTTGCAAATTTGTGAGCAGAAGGAGTGAATGTGAAAAAAAATTAACAATCTGGTTTTTTATTAATATTATTCTTACGCAGATACGCTCCATCAATTTTTAATCAGTCAATTAAGTTTCTCTATTTTTTGGCTCAAATTAATTTATTCATTACACTATCAATGTATTTTCTTTGTTTTCGTTATACAATACAGGTATTAATAGTAATGAAAATATCGATAAAGAATATAGGCAAGGTCTGAAAAAATAAGGTATTGTAATTGAGAAAATATATAAATTATAAGTACTTGGATTGGAATCTTCAAATATATCAATTGAACAACTTGTGATAAATCGTAACATAAATCGACCATCACACAGTATGATAATAAGCGAGACTTAGTTTTCTCTTCATTTTTCAAGCCTCAATTGATTTCGAGCTCGTGTATTTCGAAACGGCTTTCGTTCCCTCGGATATAGCGTGCTTAGCGAGTTCACCGGGAAGAAGAAGCCGCACGGCAGTTTGAATTTCCCGCGAGCTGATAGTCGGTTTTTTGTTGTAACGCGCCAATTTCGAGGCCTCGCCAGCAATCTTGACGAACATGTCGTTCATGAAAC
The DNA here is from genome assembly GCF_021155785.1 of Neodiprion fabricii. NCBI lineage: Eukaryota > Metazoa > Arthropoda > Insecta > Hymenoptera > Diprionidae > Neodiprion > Neodiprion fabricii. Next base: position 19,078,311 of record NC_060243.1, read on the forward strand.
TGTTCATTATTGACATCGCGTTTCGAGAAATACCTGAATCGCCGTGAACCTGTTTCAGAACCTGCAGCGAGGATCGAAATTGTTTTGTGTTAATCGATTATTCAAGGTTTTGTATAATTCCGTCTAGACTATAAGCAATGCAAGTAAAAGTAAGTAAGTGTAGAACAGTATGAGAAACGTCAAAATTTCGAAAATTACATGGAGTCTACTCTTTAGGATATGTACAGAAAATTTGGTATCACGAATTTTTGTGCAATTTTGATACAAATAATTGATTGATCGATTAAAAAAATTTCCAATGACGTTGAAACAACGAATGACAAAGTTGAATTAATAAAAACTCACCTTGTATAGGTCAACAAGAGAATTATAAAAAATTCCACAGGTTAATTGAGTTTTCATGTAATCTAAAATTGTAGCATCCATACTTTGTCCTTGAAATTTACCCTGTGAATGTACGTGGAGTAAATCATTGATCGCATCTTCCTAGATTTTCTGACTGCCTCTTTCTGGACGTTTTTAGGGTTTTTTCCTCGCGCTGAGGATGCCCGTGGATTCTTTGTAAACATTTTCTGCGCCGCTTGAGGAAAATAGAGAAAAAGTTGGATCGGGCAAAAAGCGGAATAATAAAAATCAACAACCACAAGATCTCTGACGCGGTGGAATTTGTTTTTATCGATTAATCTCTGCTGCGGTGAATAATGATTAAACGTATTACGCGTCCTTGAACCTCTTTTGCACCGAAAAAATTCGCATCTGACCGTCGACACGTGACGGTTCGTTTTCCAGTTCTCAATTATTTCTCATGGCACAAATAATTTCACCGCCGCCCGCAGCTAATAGTACAACAAAAAAAAAAAAAGGTTTTTTATTCTTTCTCTGATCCTTCCTCCTTCCTCCATCCTCTCATTTCTTACTCTAATTTTTCTGTTTCACAGTTACTCAAACGCATGTATAACCCTGGTAAGAAAATAACAGGACGATAATAGGGGATAAAATAAGAGCCGTAAGAGCGGACGGAAAATGATCCAAACACAAAAATCAACGATCAACATCGCCTCCGGCGGTCATCCTGGCCTACCAAATATCCCAGCTCGATCATCTCGCAGTTCCTATGCCATCCTTGCCGGTCCAACGGATCCGAGTGTGGAAGGGGAAGCGGTCTTCTTCCTATATAAATCTTGATCCGTGGTTGAAAACAACGCACATGTAATCGGGATTTACGATTGGTATACGTCTGAAAATAAACAAATAAACGAGGGAATAAATTTAATTTAAAGTATAAATAAACTGACTATCAACATGAAAACCGCCCTCTTTGTACTCGGCGCTGTTCTCAGCTTTGTTATTCTCACTATCGACGCAGCTTCTGTCCAACGTGAGCCTTTTCATAATTTATACATGAATTGTTTATCGAAGTTCGCAACACGCTGGTCTGAAAGACGCCTCGAAGACGTAGAAAAATACTATAGAAATCCGGGGGGATAGGAGTAAAGGGATGGCTATTTATGTTTGAAAGACGCCTTCAAGACGACGAAAATAATTGAGACGGCTGCAAGGCGTCGTTTTGACCATTTTTTCATGATATGCCGGAAAAGAAATGAAAAAAGTGTAGACGTCTTTGCGGCGTTTTACAAAGTTATACCAACTTTGAAAATCTTTGTGAATTAATACGATTCCTAGATTTCTCAGGAAATTTTGGTAATTTTCATAAACGTTTTGACAATCTTACGTGTTTTCGGGGCAACTTTTAACTACCTTTCGAAAATTATGATAATTCTAGAAAAAAATGTTATGAAAAATACGTTTTTCTCTTTTGCAGTTCGCGAGAAGAGGCATCATGTCTTCAATCCCGGTTTTGTCGGTGACTGTGAGTATTTTTATTTTCTCTGTGTGTGTGTTTTGAAATTCGAATTCTGACAGCGCGGAGATTTTTGCGTATTTTGGAATGAAATTTTCCCGTAATCCGGCACCCGTACAGAAGCATTACAGAACTTCGGTAATAATTTGAAATTCATTAGTCTGTCAAAACAAATTTTGTTGATGGAATTAGACGTGTAATGGAAAACGATACTTAACAAAATCCTGAAATACGTGTTTTTTTAAATAAAGTAAAAATCACGTAATTCAGTTCCAGCCGATTTTACATTTTTGTCCACGTCATTTAAAATTACAGAAATTTACAGGCGTATAGTCGTGTGAAAAAAAATTTATCCATCGTAAAAGTGATGAAATGAAGTTTTGTAAAGTGAAATAGAGTTCGAAAAGTTGGTTGGCCGTTTGAAAATCTGTTTTCGACATAAAAAAAAGTTCTCAACGCTGCTATAACTCAGAAGCTAATTTATGACATGAGTCAACTGTCATGAAACGCTTTGTAATTAATTGAGTTTCTGTAAAAAAATCACTAGTAACCCGAAAAAGTAGCACAATATTGCGGTTGCCTTAAGAACATCGATCAGGCAATGTTTTGTAAATTCAGTAAATTCAACTATCCATACTACTCGCAGCTTTTGAGATATCATTTACTTTTGTATCAACGCGTTTTTGATCGGATTGCACGTCTGATACATCGTCGGACCATCCTGACATCAATATGAAAAATCAGCAAAGCGCATCGCACAATGAAAAATAACAGGAATAACAATACAAAAAAGCATTATTCACTCATCGGTAGCAACTGGCTGAACAATGAAGAAGTAAATACCGATCTTGATTTGATGTTTCCTATATTCGTCACCCCATTTTTCTTCATTGTGTGATGGGTTTCGATGATTTGCAGGTATACTTTCTCGAAAAAAATTTAAACGATTTCATTCAACTGATAATTTCCTGCGGTTTGTTGTTTTCAAATTCAAGCGAGTCGAAGGTAATCGTACTGCTGCAGGCATGGAACGATTAACGGTCGCGTGAGTTACAGGACGCCACCACCAGATGGCGTTCCGATCCGTCCCGATTCGACAACGGCTTCTGCGCGTACTTTTAGCCGGTAGAAAATCTTCTCGGTTATTAAGGGAGTTCAGCATTAAATCGATTTTCTATCGATTGTCTTGAAATTTGGACCACGCGGTATTTACAGTATCTTCAATGCACTCGCAAAATTTTGAATTACCATGCCGGTACCAAAGTGAAGATATTCACTGTTAGAGTATCGAGTTTTAACATGTAAAGGTGTAACCGAGTCACGAGCTAGAGGGACATTGTAATTTAAGATAACGGTAACAATTTTCGATTGATTTTGGTGACCGAGTACTAATATGACGCGTGATGATATTAAGAACAAATGTTGAAAAATGGGGCTTCCTGACAGTGCCATTTAGGTGTACAGTCGAACTGATTGTCAGTCGAGCGTGTGTCAAACTTTTGTCTCCGATTGACACCAGAGAACGGCCTTAACCGTGGATAACAAATATTAAGACGGAGTGAAAGCAGTGTTTGGTCAAGGTCCCTCAGCGCAACAGCGTACAACTGATCTGTCAGCATTTACGATCATTACAGTGTTTACACAAATAATTAGCGCCACCTTCGCTGGACGGGAAATATTATTACATATTGGTCAACGATTTGTTTAGATGAATTTGATATTTGCTGTTTGGTTCAGCACAGCAGGGAAAAAACTGTCGCCCTCGCGAGATTGTCTTTTAATCTTGGACGGCGACTGAGTGTCGATTATCAAATAAACTCAGAAGATGTTATGTTTGCTCTGGCAGATGGTTTGTGTAAGTTATCATCGGGTAGGTTCCACGAACGATTCTCGATGATCGTTTTCAACGACTTGCGAAAATTAAACAGTTGTGTGTACCAAGATTCACGAGCTTAAGTTTCACTTAAATCGAGATTTTAAAACACTTGCATTCTCAGAAATTTTGCCCATTGATTTTTACTAAAAATAAGTCATCATATCTATCCAAAATTCGAAAATTGTGCATAGAAATCGGATTTTCAATCAAGGTACCGTTTTTTATAGAAAATCTAACGCAATATTCATGGAATTTGGAATTTGAATTTTGAATTTGAAATAAATTATTAAAAAAAAAGTTTTCACTATTCGAGGATCAATTGCAAAAAGAACGGACCGCAACTATTTTCAGAGATTGAATTTTTTCTTGCAAAAATCGTTTTCGTAATTGGAGGATCGATTCGCTGAAAAAATGTGCGATGACGTTTCCAAAAAATTCTTCTCTTCGTTACAAAAATCATTTTCGCTGGCCAAAAATCTATTGTACCAAAAACAATTCTACTGGTTATCAAAAATCCTAACTCGTCTGCGAGGCAAAAATTGTTTTCGCCATCTAAGGATTGATGCCGACGAAAACACGTTGATAAAATTATCGGAGATTCAAACTTTTGCTAGAAAAAACTGACTGTGCAAAGAATCAGCCAAAATGGTTTTTAGAAATTTGAACTATTCACTTTAAAATTCGCTTTCGTAATCGGATGACTGATTTTACCACAAACAAAATCATATAATTTCCACACATTTGAATAATTTCTTGCAAAAATATTTTTCAACTGCCCAACTGTTAATTTTCAGATTGTTCTTGCGTTCGAACAGATTCAACACTTGAATTTTTTGTTTTTTCGTAGATTGGTCCGGTCCACAAATCGGACGAAATTTTGGTGGGCTGATCGAAAGTGAAGCGAGTGCAGGAAGCAAAAGTCTCGTGAGGCGTGAGGGTTCAGAAGGCGAAAGTCATGCAGCCAGTCATTCCAATAGTCGTGGTCAGAACGGCTCTGGCAGCGGTAAAAATAAGTTAATATATAGTATAATGACAGGTGGAAAATAGCGTGCACTTTAAGAACTTATAACTCGACAAGCAATTATTCAATTCGATCGTGATTTGGTGTCGCTCAAAATTATGAAGAACAAGCTTCATTTATGTATTTTATTTTTTATGAAAATCAACTCATTCAGAAGCGTTGTTATTGATAATCATACCAACCATTTAGGCCTGCGACATATTTTGCGGTGCACACGATATCTCAAACACAGTTCAACCAGTTGGCTTCCAATTATGAAACAGTAGTCTTGCATAATTTTCCCCCTTTGCCAAGGTCTCAGTATTTTCGTGACAGTACGACTACATTGAAATTCAATGTACCGTCAGAAAGTCGCGAATCTCTCTATTATATCAAAACCAAAATACAATGATTGAAAAAAGTGGTATCATGGTAAACAGGACAAGAGTGTTCGATTTGAAATTTTAAAATAATCTGTTTGAACCGTTATCGAGGAATCGTGGGCACCGAAAAAAATTTGATTGAGTAAAACGTTCAACATTATTGTCAGTAGCAATAATAATGCTTCTTATTGTTTATTTTAATAAAGAAATGTCAACGAAGCTCGACTTATAAAATTTTGAACGAAACTAATCCGTATCTAATTGAATGATCGGCTGTCAACATATTAGGAATTTTCAAACTCGCGATACGATGCATCAATCACGAGAATGTAAGCGACGTTTAGTGTCTTTCACCAGCCGTCGACAGCCATCCTAGTCGCATTATGGATGAAGGACGCTCTTTCGTATCTAAACAATAAAACGCAAATCTTCGTTTCCGTTCTAATTTTCCATCTAAATAGTTTATGTGCCATTGATATAATACTTCAACATAATAATTGGAAAACGTGTGTTAACGTCAGCAGATATTAGTACACCAGCAGGTTAGATCAATATTTTTCGAAACTTTTTCGCAGCTTGCAAAAAACTGTCGTCAACAAAAGACGAAAACTTTTAACCTTTTTCCAGGATCGAGTGCCGGCAGTAACGCCGCAAGTTCAGCGGGAAACAACGGCGACGGAGCTTACAGTTCGTCGAATTCGTGGGCATGGGCGTCAGGATAGGAAGGAGAAAACGGCTATCCTAGACGATATCTTTACCTTTAATAAACCGGGAGAAATAGAGTCGCAGCTGAGGAAAAAACAAATGATTAGGTTGATTAGTAATTGAATCAATAAACGTAACAATTCTAAGTTGCTTTTTTCGCTGCTTTAATTACCTTGCTTTTGCCTTCATGTGCCTAAACTTAGTTATGAAAGATTTTCTGACATAGCCCGTCACAATCCAACATGGCGCCGGCCAAAGCAAACAGCTGATCTCAGTTTTCAGTTAATAGCACGAGCAACGAGGCGCAGAGAAATTCCTGCTAGCAATCGTGTCTTCGTTTTGTTGCCCTGAATAGATATCTGTCAAAAAATAGGACATAAACTGACCTTTATCATCAAATATGGATATTATATTTCGTTGAGACTGCGTTGAATTTCGCTACCTCGTATTAGGTTTCAGCGTTTACGGAATACGTTATATTTTTATCTGGACTTGAAGGCGGGAATTGAGACACTGCGGAAACCAGAGAAGCGTAAGTAATTTTATACGGTGATAATAGTCTGTCCGATATATCCTCGCTTCGTCCTGTTTTCTTAATTGGAGCGTATATTCTTAGTATTATTTTTTCGGGGGGGTGGAGGAAGAAGGATGAGGTAATCTAAGACAATTCCGAGAAATGGGCCCCACTTCAGGCCTTTGAATTATTTGTCGGAAATGAGATGATAGACCGAAGGATGTTTTAAGATTGGTTCCATTTTTCCTTCTTCCAAATTTTGCATCTCCAATGGATCTTCGTTTATCTCAACGCGATCATCTTTATTGCTGTCAAGTGCGCAGGGCATTGTTACACATAAATATCCGACCAATTTTTCTTCCATTTTTCACGTCTTTTTTCAACAGGGTGTCTAAAATATATATAATAATCATGGTTATACAAATACGGAGTTAATTCACAGTAAAAGTTTTCTTATAGTTATAAACGTGTTTACAATTATTATAACATTGATGAATAAATATAATTGTATCTCCGTTGTATTTCATGCTCTTTTTCGTCGTGTAGTGTCTGCCCATCTTTTTACTCTCTTTAAATCCGATTAGAATAATACGTAATATACGTTATTATTACATCGCTGATCAAGTTTGTAAATTACCTGAAATCATACAGTATATGAGGAGTTTTATTCGGTTACGGATTGTTGATGAAAAAATCGCAACAGACGTCTTTTATACACGAAATGAAATGGTCGATTAGAAATTCAACGCATATTTTTGTATTCGATAATTTTTGGATTAATTTTCTTGTACATTTACATAGCGACTGAAAAATTAATACTGATACATTTCCTGGATGAGTGTTTTTTTTTTTTTTTTTTTCATAATGTTTTGTTCAACATCGTATAGATTATCGTCGTATTCGAGGTTAGAAATTTTTTTTACGGTACCGAATAAAGATACCATTCGTGTACTTATGCCGATACATCGTACCGAGAATTAATAATAATAATACAATAGCTGTAAGTATTATATAATATACACGTATAAATACAACTATATTCGTACACGTTAAAACGTAAAATAATATAGTAAGAAATAGTCGAAAATATAAACATTTTTCGCGTGGTCTTAGAAAATACAAGCTATATATATTTACAGAGTATGTTATATTTATTTATGTAAAGATATTATAGATATATTGCGGGGACTCTATACATAATATTATCTATATATGTAGTTCACGTGTTTATTAATCATCCTGTATATTTAAATATACCTGTAATATATTGTATAACACCAACTATTCAACAACATGTAAATACTTATAAATTTTGTAGTTTTTCTTCTTCTTTGTATATGTATAAGATTTTTTTTTTTTTTTTTTCTTTATAACATTCAATATAGAATTACTCGGGTTATTGTATCCATTTTAATAATTTTTATGATACGGTAACACCAGTTGTAAGAATATCCATACAGTGCCTATATTAACATTTCATTTACTACACGGTCCTACTTCTAGAACCAGTTGATCGGCGTTCGATTTCATCGTATATACATTCCGAATTTTCGATTACTCACCACTTTTCCCTGATTCGTATTGAAAAATTTATTCCTTATAATAATTGTCAACTAATTTGTTTCGTTCCTTAAAATTTGTTATTGAACAGTTTGATGACAGGCGAGAAAAAGATATTTTCATTTGGAGTATCAGGTACTTCTATGCAAATTTTTGTGGAGAAGAAGATTGGCCGAAGGAAAAAGAAAAGCGATTCATTTTTCGAGTTCATTTTCAGCGGTGATCTACTCTCTTGAGTGCCTCGCCATTTCTAACTCGATCCGCACGTTTCGTGAATAAAATACCAAGAGAAGGGATCCCCAAGAATCCTCAAAGCGACAACAAGCTGCGATTTGTTTGCAAAAGCGAGAGAGAGAGAGAGAGAGAGATAGAGAGAGAGAATGATGGAAAAAAATTAAAAAAGATACTTTTATCAGCACAAAACGATTAATCACACACGACTTTCTACGTCAACAGAACAGATGTAACTTGAAACTTTTCCCGACGGTGACTGAATAACAAATTTTTGCCCTCGCTCAATCGACGGTATCATTCGGTGATTTTTGAAAAATTTGATGAATGATGTTTTTTTCGTTTCATGAATAGTACAATTGACGGGATAGAAATTTGAGACTGATTTTAAAATCGTACTAAAAACTTTGAGTGTCTCGACATTTGCTTTTTTCGCGATCATAGTTTCCCATAATGAGAATAGAAAATTCGGAATACATACATGTAGAATGAAATATTATATCCAACAGCCGACGAACTTTTCCAAGTCGACTAACGATTGTCCTCTACATTTTTGATGGTGTTATAAACCAGTGATTGAAATTGATGAATCTTACGTACAAGTAATTATTATCACTATTGTTATTATTATGATTATTTCACTTCTTAAAAATTGCATTATACGCAAATGAGGGAGGCGGAATCTTGATCACCTCGTTCGCTTCCATACAAATACATGTATATAGATATATTACATATACATTTATGTATAATGCAGTATATAATTTGAACTTCCATTACAAGTGCCATTTTGGCTGAATTAATTTTCATCATTATCATTATCATTTTTACTATCACTACTAGTGTCTGTATTTATTTTCTTTTACTTTATTATGTGTCAAAATATTTCTATTCTTTTATTATTTTCACTTATTGCTGACGCAGGATTAGGGCGAAGCTTGCAGCCGTTGGAAAATACTTAATAAGATAATAGAGGAAAGGTGTTCCAATCACCGCAAGCTTCACCCTTTCACACATTTATTGTAGTCACACTTAAGTGTTCCGCTAATCGCTAAGAGCCCTTTTACACCGTCTCAACCTCGCAGATTGTTATGATTATTATTATGATTACTGGTAGTCTACAAATCCGCAAACTCTCGCAAATGTTTCGAATAAGTTGTTGTATCTATTTTCTAAACCGTTTCGAAAGAGGTGAAGTTTTTTTTCACAGATTTGCATCGATTGAAAAATATAGAAAAAAAATGAAACCGACTTCAGCAATAGTTACGCTTCTGTTTTCAATTGTTGGAAAGTATCGATTGATTCCCTCTCTTTTTACACAAGAATAGTATCAACATTTGGATTTGCATTCTCTTTCGGCCGGGTTGAGACGGATTTGAAGCACTCTGAAGGATCTACCATCTATCATGCATTATGTATCATTGATTATATATCGATTGATATCCACACTAGACGTAGTTAATAAATAATTGTCCTTCGCAGTATATTTTGAGACTTTCATCGTCCTCCACAGTTTTCGCTCCAAAATTCAAGTAATCAAATCAGAGGCTCTGTAATTCAAGGCAAGAGCGATATCCGAAATTTGGGATTTGGATTGATTTGTGAAAGCGTTTCGAACTAGAAAAAAAAAAAAAAGTGGAATAATCGTACCAGAAATCAGAAAATTTGAAAAAACTTCACAATCAATTTTAGACTTTCTGGTTGCACGAAAAGAAAGAAAAAAAAAATTCTCTCACAATTATTGGTTCAATTTAACGGCAAAAGAGCGAGAACAATAATGGAGTGATAAAAATTGAGAAATCGGGAGTTTAATTGGTGCACGAAATGCGGACGACGCTCGTTTTTTTTTTTACAAATTATTACAGTCGAACACTCGATCAATTTTTCTTTCTTTTTATAACTCATTCTTGCAACACCGACGATGATAAAAATAATAGTAACAGTTTACAATTGAATATAAATCGAGAATTATTACTCTTTTTTTTTTGTATTTTCTTTCACTTTAGGCCGATAGAAAAAGGTATTTACATGCTTTGCGGGGAAACGTGTATATATACATATAACGTATATATGTATAACGTGTGTGCGCGCGTGTGTGTGTGTAAACGATTAAATTAGCTACAGGAATTATAGTTATAATTATTATAGTCAGGTTGGTTATACAGGGTTTTTTCACTCCTACGGTAAAATATATCGTATGTATATATTATTATATGTATATTTATGTTTCACATCGTAAGTTTTAGATTGATATATTATATAACGAGGGCATTAATATTTATTTATCTCAGAATACTCCATCATATGTACGAACAGCTATATTACACACATCTATATTATTTATTTACTTTTTTAATTGAAATTTTCAACGCTTGGGCTGTCCCGCAGCCCTCCACGAATTCTGCAAGGATTTTCTACTCCTGTTGTGTAATACTGTTTTACCAAATTATGGTATAGGTTTATCAGTATAGGTATACGTATATGAGTTTACTGAATTTCCCGGGTAGGGAATAAATTCACATACATACACATACGTTTGAACAAGAATTTTCGTTCGACATAACACCGTTTATTTCATAAATTGAGATTCAGTTAAGAAAGAGTTACGATTCAACAATTATTTCCGATTTCTGACTCTACAAATCGTTACCTAGAAATAATCATTTGAAGAAACATATTTGTCAAGTGAGAAACTTTGGCTATATCAATAAATTGAGTCGGCAAAAACAAATTTATGGGAAAAATACAAACTACTTTACAAAACCGGAAAACAAAAAAAAATTACGAAATCATTTCGAGACTCATTGCAAACACCTCGAATCATTCGATTTTTCTTTCTAATATTACCTAACGTTATACAAATTTTTACTTTCAAGTTTACAAATTTAGTCCTTCACCTAACTTTCTTCCCGACGAAATTTTCGTTTTTTTCACAGCAGGTATTTGTATCTCACCCTGTCTAGAATATCGTCACTGACGTTTCCAATATTTTTTTTACCGCGTTGGGATAATAAAACTTTCTCAAATTTAAGTATTTATGTGTCGATACTTGAAAAACGCGTCAAGAATGAAGGAGAATCGCAAACTCAGGAATGAGTGGGTCTAAAATTAGCAATTTTTTGCACTTTTTTGAAGAAGACGTGTGCATGTACGAGTTTAAAATTCCTGTACACGCATATCTGTACCTATGTGTGCGTTACGGCAAATTACTATAATAGTCGCTTAGACTTAGAATACTTACAAGAGGGATAATTGAAAATGAATTATTGGTGTCTCTACAAGGGAGGTAGTTTGGCATCGTAATTTTACCTACGTTTTACTTCGTTATAACGATTTAATACTATTTAACTTCTGTTCAAACTTCTTTCGTTTTTCTAACTCTATTTCACGACTCGTGATATTCGACTATTTTATCGCGCCTTAAGACGTGCACTTGCACAGAGTGAATTCCGCGAAAGCTGGCCAAACAATCAAATCATCATTCAATCAACAGATTGCGTCTTTGTCTGATTGGCTGATATAAAGCATTCACTCTGTAATTGGATTTTGACCCCAACGCGCGTCGAGGTTCTTTCTTTAGGATTGAATTTATTTTTTTCAACCATAACAGTATTAAAAATAATTGTGTATATTGATACTCGAGTGTGTCGTGTGGATAGAATTATATAGTTACGCTAAGTAGGTTATACGTATAATATAATTTGAGCGATCGTTTGGGAAGAATGCACATAGAAAACGAAGGGTAAAAACGGGAAATGAAAAATTGAAACGAATCGAGAAAAACGTTGCCCCGGTGAATATGATTTCTACGATTTTCTACAAATTTTTAGGGAAACCGGGACATTTCGTATAATTTTGTGCAAAGAATTGTTTTCGTACAAAATTGTAAATATGCATAGTTTCTTATGAAAACATGTAGATTATCATGAAAACTTGCATTTGTTTAGTAAAAAATCTACAAGCTACTACAATTTTTAACGAAAATTAACATTCCTTTACGAAAAACTGCGCATATTCACAATTTCGTAAGAAATAATACGAAATGTTCCAATTTCTGTAAAAATTCGTAGTGGTAGAAATTTTCATCACGATACGGATTTAAACTCATCTGCAAAGCTCTCTAACTTTTCCAATGATTCTTTCGGTGATATAGGTATAGGTATGTGTACATAAAGCTATATATACCAGATTTACCTTCGATCTATGATAAATGGTGGCCCGTTGACATGAGAGTGGAAACGGGGTCTTCCGAGTAAATATTGATGCCCGTGATTCCCTGGACAGTAATTGATTGGTTTCTGCGATGTATGCATGTGACCACGGGGGTGAATCTACTTGAAAAAGTTTCCCTCCAAAGGTTTCTATAATTCCTAATGGGGCCTACACGAACGAAATGTCTCTTGATGGAAGAAACCAGAAAGGGGAGAAAGCAGGGTGAGGCGTCAGTAACAGATGTTTACCTTGTCCCGGTTATTGACTGATCGATTCACTCCATGAGGTTGAAAAGGGAGCGAGACAGGGCCGAGTCACGAGTTGTCTGAAAGCCTCCTTTCGGACGGAAAAAAGAAGACAAACAAACAACCAAGAAGCAAACAGAGAAAGTGGTCAGTTCCTTACCGGGAACGTGACTCTTATAAGAAAAGTACCCAAAATGCGGCTCATCGATTTTCTTCATTCCGTAATGTTGTGGTACATCAAAAGGCATGAGACATGTATTTTTTATTCGTGCCAATTCGCTTGTTTAAGGTACAAAAAACAAGTCTATAGTTAATCCACAAAAATAATTGGAACGCAAATTGTAAGGGTGAAAACACTGCGCATGCTGTGATCTGTGGATAGTGGGTAACGTACCATTGGTTTGATCGGAAAAGAAATCGTTATTGTCATAAAAATGTGAAAAATCAATTTTTTTCAAGGTGAATTTTAAGGGTGATTCTTACCCCTAAATTGGCTTAATGAAGTCGTAACAAAACAGTGTCAAATGTTTTTTTTATGTCCTACAATATACCTCGGAGCGAAGAAACTCGGCGAGGTACACATTGGGAACTTTCTTTGTTAGATGCTTGGATCATTTGAAGAACTGTGAGAAAACTCAAGAATGAAACATCGAGTGAGAAGAGATGAGAAGATCGCAGAAGAAGACTAATTTAGTTCATTATTGTCAAACAAACACCGCAGTCATTCCTGATCCATCAGACAAGGTCATTGCAGTATCGCCTGCACATGCTGTCCGAGACCTTTACCATGGTTCCTGCTACGTTGCTCCAATTCGGTACCAGGGCTTTTTCGTCAGAAATTGACAATTCCGCGTAAATCAATTTTAAGGATACCGTTCATTGTCGGAATCAACAGTCAGTCGTTAATCAACATATGCGGGCTACATGCACACGAGGGACGAAAGTCGAATGGAATGGTCGAAGCAGCTCACCGGACCTTGAAGACCGTTGTCTAGTGCAAAGACAGCGACTCTACGGACAGAGACATTGATGCTGCGTGTCGGTATATCTGAGGACCAGGAGTTGCCGGGTGTTCTTCGATACGTTCAAGGTCGTTTGCGGCCCCGGCGCTGTTTTGCTTGTATAGCCGAGGCGTTTGTCTGCACAATTGCGGCTCCGTTAGTGACGAAGGCTCATCCGCACGGTCGAGGCTGAATTGTCGCTTCAGCAATCGACAACCGCTGCTTTTCCCTGCAGAAGAAGAGGAGCGGAAGCGTTATTGTAAAGGTTTTCTGGAATTGTTCATGTGTGATAATGTTACATTTAAATTATTAATCTGTTTCATGACACTCGGTATGGAATAGTAAAATACGGGTGAATTGAATCAGAAAGGGCAAGACAAAGCTCGAGAAATTATAAAAAAGAAGCGAACGGCTGCTGGTTTCCATTTCCAACAAGGTGCGAGACTTGTATTTCGGGGCCGTTTGAAGGGGGTTAAGAAAAACGGCGGAACGGAAAATGAACTCGATCGAGAAGACATTAAGGTTTAAAATGAAAAAAACCAAGTGGAGCACAAAGAATCAGAGAAAGAAAATGGACTTGGAAAGCTTCTGATGGTCTCTTGAAAAGAGTGTGATCGTTGTGCTTTACGACGATTTGCTGAAGCCAAATGGAAAAGTGGACAAATAGAAGAAGATGATGATGATGATCATGATGAAGTTGCAAAACGAAAAAAAATGTTTTCCCGGATTTTTATGAAAAGTTCCATACCCAAGTTTAAAGAAGGCTTCAAATGCTCGTTGAAAAAATTTAAAAATGTTAACAAGAAAATAGGAGCAAATAAAAATTAACAAGGTCAAGGACAGTTTTGAACTGAGAAAAATTTTCGGAAGCTAACTGAAGACTAGCGAAGAATAATAGGAAATGTTAGGAAAATAAAATTTTCAGTCTCTTCTTTGGTTTATGAATTTTCATATGAGTCTGACATATAAGTCGCAAAATACATTTTTGAAACCAATCGAAGATGAAGATGAAGAACTAGATGAAGTAATAATTAGCGTGATTAATTTCAAAGTCAATTTATAGAACAAAAGATAAATTTAGAAGAAAAATCCCTTGTCCATAGCAAGAAAGGAGAAAAAGAAGAATAAGATCAAGGTAGCATATGAAAAGGTTTCACAAAGCACGAAAGGATTCAATTAAGTCAATTTGCGAAATCAAAGCTCAGATGCAAGAAAATTCTAAAGCAAGAATGCTTTGTCCACCACTGTTCATCAAGTGCAGGCAGAACTTGGATGTAATATGACATTCGAAAGCCAATTGAAGGCTAGTACTAAGAGAGAAATAATATGAGGAAGTGTCTGGTGATGAAAAAGAGACTTCCAACTTACCATAGTGTTCATTGGGCGAAAGACATCTGTAATGATTGTAAGGCGTGCTGAGATCATCCTCGTCGATGACGCCAACCCTTCTGTGCCTTCCGCGAAAAGCGGATCCAGTAACGGAGGTCAAAGAGGTTGTAGAAGCGCCGAGAAGAGCGGCGGCGACTTCGGTTGCCGATACCGGAGTGCCGAGTGACAGTTGAGTGTCGCCGGATGTGCTTTTGGTGACATTGGCGCTTGAGTTATACTCCGGAGTCTTCACGATGTCTCGAAGAATTTCAACCGCGTCGCTGGACTTCAGGGAGAAGCTTGTCGTCAGGGTCTTCTCGTCATGTACGGATGCCGAAACTCTCCTCGTAAATGCATTCCGCGCTTCGAATCTGTCTTGAGGAAGGTGTTCCGGTCCTCCGGACAATTTCATTCCGGATGGAGAGGCCGTTCCTGCTGGCGTTGTCGCCAATGAAGCGCTGCACTCTCCCGAACTTTCGTCGTCCGACGCAGTGCTCATTATTTGAGGCGTTTCCAGTCCAGATTGATCCCCCAACGGCATGTTACCGATTATCAAACTCTCGTCTAGCCTTTAGCAAAATCAATTATTTCACATTTTGGACACTACAGGGCATCGCTTTATAAAAGGGTCGATAAGCAATTGCTTCAGTTAAATGTCGTTATACGAGTGCAACGGACGTCTATTGTAGATACAATTCTTGAATTCTAGTGTACACCAACTGTCTTTGTTTGAATTATATCTGAAGTCACTGGAAGTCTTTAGTTAGTCTTGTAAATTCGCAAGAGTTCTGAAGTCATGAACATGTACGTTAAATAAAGAAATGGTCAACTTCTTGTTCCGATAGAGTATTATTTCAGGATAATGTTGTCTAGAATACGGTAAAAGAGTTGACGAGAGTATGCGAAGCATTTTTTTCTAATAGAATCAAGAATCAACTTGAAGATGTGTAAAATTATTGAATTATAGGCGTTTGGTAAATTTGATTTGTGAATAATTACTCACCCGTGACTCTCCCTGTTCAGCGTTAATAGAAAAAATGTGAACCATTAAATTCCTGAAAACGAAATAATATCTCCCTTCTAATAGAAGCATAAAGTACCTGCATCATTTTTGAAAAGGCTCGTTTTGAAAGCCAATAGTTAACTATATGTCAACCAGATATTCACGAATGTTCGCTAGGTTATCAGTCCACGGTCAAAACTCTACAAGCTGACTGTAAATTGACTCAACTGACTTGTAAGAAAAAAAAATAAAAATAGTCAATTTAAACTTCAAAATTCTGATAATTGCTAGGTTTTGGTCGTTCTGTTACATTTACTACATCGAGTTATATTTTATATTTAGTTTATGCATTGATTTTACCTTAAATTCCTCGATTCGAGGACATTCGTGCTATGAATTCGAATTGAACTTTTGATACTGTTGACACTACTCAGCTTCAAGTGGTTAAATGATAACCGGTGTCTGAAAACCTGTGCTACGTGAAAGGTTTCAAAAGAACTTACCCGAGAGGCGGCGGCGTCGGCAGTTCCTTGTCAAATCCCTGCTTTCCCAGGAGCCAATAGGTTGGCAGTCTTCCCTTTCCCTTGACCTCGGTTCTTCCACGATACTCGATTTGGTAGCCGCCGACATGCGTTAGCCGATCACGAGTCGCCTGACTCATATGGATTCGCCAAGCAGCACCGGTCGATTCCATCCTCGAAGCGGTGTTGACGGTGTCGCCGAAGAGGCAGTACCGAGGCATGGTAAGTCCAACGACTCCCGCACAGCATGGACCTCGATAAAGGACGCGAAAGGAGAGGTAAAAGTTGGGTCTTCGGATATTGCCGCAAACCTTCAACTTACCGGTGTGTAGCCCAATCCTCAGCCTCAGCTGCGTCTTCGGTAAGTGTCGCAGCTTGAACTTCCCGCTCTGGTGAAGCAGATCTAAAGCCATCGTCGCTATCTGGGTCGCGTGGTCCGGTATTCGCACCGGACATCCACCGACCACCATGTAAGCGTCACCTATCGTTTCCACCTGCGAAAAGAGAGCTGTTCATATTAGTGTATAGATTAATTGCAATGACCTTCAAGATCATCCGGAGACTTTTTTTTAAAGAAAAACTAAATAAAAAAAATTTAATCGCTTGAGTCAACTGTCTCGTCCATGGTTTCTGCTGAATTCAGAATGAATGGGCCACATCGTCTGGCTGAAAAGTCAGGACACGAGAAAAACCGTTTAAAAAATCATCAGTAGTGTTATACTTTTTACAAACGATGGTAAAGATAAATGAAGTGACATCCCTGTTGTATAATATAAATGATTATGAGTTGATTCGAATAACACATGTTCGGATAAAAAGATAATGAGAAGGGGTCTTTATGATCAGAACGTTCAAAATGTTTGAAATCTAATGCTTTGGATCCGATTCATACGCTTTTCGAAAATCTCCAGAGATCAAATAATAATTTTTAGATAAGCAGTTCTTTCTAGATTGAATTTACATAGACTGTTGTGATTAAGGTTCAACACTTCTTTGCCAACAATTGCATTTGCGCTTTGTAACTTTGCTGTAAACGCATGGCTTCTGAAACATTGTTTGGACAATTTTCGGGTATATGGCTGACCAGCATTTGAGTTAAAAATATTAGAATCGGATCCAAAACACCAGAGTTTGAGCATTTTGAATGTTCTAATTATGAAAGCTTTTCTTAAATTGCTGATGGCTCAGCTTGTGTCATTCGAATTTTCTCCGGATCATTTTTATTATATAATAAGGAGTCTGTTTCATTCGTGCGTACCTTTATTGGATCAATAAAATACTGCTGGAAATTTCCTTCAATGGTTTCTTCTTACTTCTCAACTTTTAATTCAAACGGTGCGGCACATTCATACAGTGAGAGATAGCTCTTTGTCCAATATTTTACCTTGTAGACATTGTACGCGTTTATGGTGGCATCGAAGCAGGTATAGAGGTCATTCAGGAGATCGACAACCTGGAACGGAGTTGAGTACGCTGATATCGTGGTAAATCCGACGATGTCCGAGAAGTATATAGTCACTTCGCGGAATTCTTCGGGGTTCACCGGCTCACCGAGTTTAAGTTTCTCCGCGACAGAGCTGAAAGTTGAACACATGAATGTTATCGCTCCTTTTTCAGCCAGTTGCTAAGTTTCCGATCAATAGATGACGGGCACTTGCCTGGGCAGCATACGGTTCAGCAGCTGTTCGGTCTTCTTTTTCTCCATGTCCAACTGCTCGGTCCGTTCTCTGATGAGCTCCTCCAAGTTGTTGGAGTATTTTTCGAGCATTTGGAACATCGTGTCGACGAAATTCACCTTCCTAAATATTGTGTTTCCAAGGCCATTTAATTCAGTCCGTATCGCTACAAGGTTTGCGGGACAAGTGGGAGCCAAATGGAAATTTGACAAGGTGCTCGAGTTTCGTTGAAGAGATAAAATTCCTTCCAAATTCGTGTTTACTTCTCATCGCGGATACTTGAACGAAGAAAATTCCGACTCTCGAGGAGAACGGTTGACTCAGTTACCCTGCTCCTCGATTCCGAGGACGAGATTGTCGCTCCTCCAGTGAATTACTGAAGTGAAAATAGGTCGTTGGTGCGGACGTTGAGTACAACAGTTTGAAACTACGTCGAAAATCAATGCGCTAGCCACAGCCCGTAACTTGTATCGAGTAGACATACTCTCGCAAATTGGTGGATAGAAACCCTTGCGGCTCGCAGTTTCAAAGATGCTCCGACACGGATCCCGTCTGTATCAATCTACCGGGTGGAGCAGAAAAAACTAGCGAAAGGTCTGGAGTTCAAACGGCTTTCAGTGATTGGCAACGGGTGGACTTTGCGGGAGAATCGATGAAGCTTTAGCTACTGGACGCCACCGCCAGTTAGCGCTCTCGGCGCAGATGGAATACCGCTGCATTGCTGAGGTATTAGTTACGAAAGTTTGCCACAGTTTTTCAAAGGGGATCAAAACAGGATCCAGAAGTTGGAGATAGTTTATCCCTCCTTGTTGAATTCAATTCCCTTTTTCCAGGCTTGAAAGAGACCGGTCGGAAGGATTTCTTGACCGTGAAAATAATAAACCCCATCAGCTCAGAGACAGGGAGAGGGTAACTATCCAAGATTGGAAAGCTTTCCTCTTTCCTTCGTTCGCGACATCGTCACAGGAAACTTTTTATCCGACGGACAAGCCAACGGCTAAAGCTGGTCGACTACGCAAAGTTAATCTGATGAGGTGGACGTGTATCAGATTGTGAGTCAAATCTACCGTTCAACGATCAAAGGGATTTGATTGCATCACGCGGCTGGCTCAGCTGGCTACTTTGATCCATTCTTATATCCCCCCCCACCTTCTCTTCTCCTTCCCCTCTTCCACCTCCTCCTTCACACTTCAATTCCCTCGTCCACTAGGTGAACTGCTGGAACTATAGCGGCTTTAATATCAACTCATTCTGTCCTGTCGACTATCATTCGATGGAAATTCCCGCCAACTTTTTCGTCAAATACAGAAAAATGAACTCGAAATTACGAATACGCCTGAATCATTTGACATCACTTTAAGTGATGCTAGAATCATTCTAAGTTATTTTGCGTCAGTTGATATTATCCAGTTTGTTAGGATCATTTGAAGTTCTCATGAGTCATTTCATCTTTGTAGTCGGGAAAAATGGTCCACGGAACAATGAAATTTCTAAAATTCACTCAGGTTTTTAGCCGTCTGTAAAACATATTTACCCTGTCAAGTTTCTGATTTCTCGACACATATTCTCGGTGGAGTAGAAAACATCATCTAACGCTTATTTCCCCCTTATTTCTCGCTTGCACCACGTCCTGATAACCTTTCGCACCGAGAACGCCCTGCGAAGCGTATCATGCATGATATTGTACTTGTGTGAATTAACCGCTCGTTAGGCAACGCACCTGTTCGTCAGTTGTGGGGAAGAGGAAAAAGGGAGGATCGTCGAGTGGAGCGAGAAAAGGCGGCTTAAAGTCGCACACTCACCTTCCGTGATTCAGCTTTTTGAAGAGGTCATGGACCGCGTTGAAATCCGGACGCAGATCGGTCGCCTCGGCCCAACATTGCCTCATGATATTTATTGCCTCCGGAGGCGCTGCTCCTTTGCTTACCGACGGCCTTATCAGGGGTGGGGGTCTTTTCACTTTTTCTATGATATCTGAAGGTAAATTTAAGCGTATCACAAACGTGAGGTAACAAAAAAGAGGAAAAAAATGTCACGA
Source organism: Neodiprion fabricii (assembly GCF_021155785.1). NCBI lineage: Eukaryota > Metazoa > Arthropoda > Insecta > Hymenoptera > Diprionidae > Neodiprion > Neodiprion fabricii. The sequence continues at coordinate 19,098,505 of NC_060243.1, forward strand.
AATTGCAAGGTAAGGAAATAGAAGGAGCGTTTGAAGCATAACCATCGGTCTCGTAAGTTTTAAAGATGAGGAAAACCATTCGGCATCTCAGATTAGAATAATAGAATTCAGAATTACTGCTTTTACATAAGAGTATAAGAATGTTATTTTTGGTTTCATAATTCCTTGGACAAATTCGTAATTAGTGACCCAGACAACTTAGGAAATCTGATGTCAATGGAAGTGGATGAGTGAAGAGAATATATCCATATTCCTTACGTTAGATGATCTCAAGTCCAGAGATGATAAATTATAAGACTTCAAAGAATTTGATAGTAAATTAATTAATATTGATAAGAGAAAAAAAAGATTAGTGTTTAAAAGTACAGAGTTTACAGTTCCATTATCGAAAGAACATTATATTTCAGTTCGCAATGTACAAATACACAGCGCTGGGTAGCATATAACTGCTGACTGCGATAATTCAATTTCCCTAAAGCTGGTTGACCCCGAGGCTGTGTAATAACGTTGAAGAGAACTTGATAGATAAGCGCAAGGGAGAACTTAGATTTCTAATCTGGAAACTTGCGGGGTTCAAATTCCGCAACGAAGACGTCTAAGACACCCGCTGACATAGCCAAACGTTCAACCCTCATCTTCCGCCCGGACGAATCTCCACCTTGCAGGAAATGCTAATCCTGTGATTTTGTCCGTTTCCCTCAACTCATCGGAATCTAATTTAGCGCTCTTCCGATTCAGGTTAAAGTAAGCGTATTTCTAATTGCCTGATTGATTTGCTCTGAAATATTGACGAACCAAAATAGAACAAAACATTCGCACTATAGTGTCAAACTCAAGCGTTATGAAGTGTTATTAGACAAAATGAACAATAGAGAGATCCTTATTATATGTTTCGGCATTCATACCTTCGGGAGATAATCCGAGCATGCAAAAGGGTGCGCCTCGCACAACAACCTCCTGCATGATTATCCCAAAACTGTAAACATCCCCGGGTTGTGTGCCTCTCTTCCTCAACCCGGAATGCCTGAGGAGTTCCGGAGCCGTCCATAACAGGTCTGAAACATACAAAACTTGGCGGGTTACATGCAGCGTGCTGAAATCTGAATCTCCAGATTCAAACACCCCCCCGCCTGGGAAACGGAAAATAAAAAAAAATTCAAACCTCTCACCTACCGAGAGAAATAAAAAAAATTGAAGTCTGTGAGGCGTGGTTGTCACCTGATATAACTAGGTACTAGATTCCAACCAGGAAAGTACCCCACCGATTTTATTTTACTGTGATGTGTTGTGATACATCAAATGAAATTGCACACGTGGTTTCTGAAGTCCCAATTCGACCGTTAAAGGTGTAAGAACTTCACCTAAAGTACTGCCCTTAATATCAGGGCTGCAGCCCCTGAGGGTAAAACACTGTGGATGTCTTTGCCTGTCGATAGGAAATAACGTGGTTTGAATTGGGATTCGTGACCACGGTAGTTTAATTGAGCCCAAGTTTTCACGTTATCTCTTTGTTTCATCTTTATTTAAATTATAACTGACAAATTAAGCCTTACATATCGAGAAAGCATATAAATTGATTTTTTGGAGTTAATTTTAATAGTGGTTTTTGACTCTTTGAAGGGTTGAATTTGCACGTGAAAAAAATTCGGATCTCAAGTGTTTGGACGTACTGCAATAAATCACAGAATGAATATAATCAATGAATTCCTCGAGTGCTTTCTTTGTGACTAATTTACGGTTTGTTTCAATTACATAAATTTTGATATTTTCCTGAAATTTATATCCATGCTACAATAAAATACGGTTCAACGAATGAATCGTGATATAATTAAGATGAACATTTCTTTTCCCCTTTTCTCTGAGTTACAAATCCAATCAATTATAATCTAACAATTGCATTTTTCAGCAGCAACAAGATTCGTTAGAAAATAAAAAAAAAAAAAAATTATTCTAATGTATCGCAATCACTGCGAATCAAACGCTTATTATTTTTTATGTCAATTGAAACGAGTCTACTCAAGTTACAATTACTCTCAAATTATCAAATAGTTTATTACGACAAGTGAATCGTTAGAGCAGCGGTTTTCCGAAGTAAAAAATTCAAACATTAGCATTTACTGTATCGAAAACAAAAAAGAGTGAACAAGGTTCGTAGTCCCGAGAGGCTGTGGCAAATATGGGTCGTTCCCGATTCGACCAATTTACTACGGTCAATATGAGCGCTTGCTTTCATTTGCTGTACGTTAATCCGTGCGCAAAAATATTCACTCAGCGAAATTTTTAAACCCTAACAATGTGAACAAGCGTTTTTTGCCTCAAGTTCTGGCAGTCATTCCCAATATATACGCTTGTAATCGTGCCGGAAGAATTTGAAATCCCATGAATACCGATTATTCTTAATTGATGAGGAAAAATTCAATCCTATTTTTTGAGTTAAAATTTCTGCAATTTTCAAAAAATCTCGATAATGAATTATTTTTTGCCTTTTGCAAAGCTTATTTTGAAACTCAAGCTGTCGTATATTTTTCATAGGATCAGATTCCAATTCACCGTGTATACGGATCGACATGTATGTAAAAATTTGACAAATATACGCGACTGTTATTGGCCTTTTTCGTCTATCGTCTAGACCGTAACAGAAATTTATCGAATGAACTATTTTACGTCGACGACGACATATTTCCGTCGTCAGATCGAATACTATTTTTATTATTCCTTTCCGTCTGTCATATTGCCATTTTATTTTATCCTCGTGCACTGTAATTTCTCCAAATTTTTCTTCTTCCTGTTGTGGTTTGTCTTTTTCACTTTCGTAAACCTTTTCATTCGAATCTTGACTGTGCCGTCCCTGGATGCATGAAATTCAAATCGCGATTAGGCACACGGCTCTCTTCTCCACAGATCTTCACTTCCCCTCGTAGACAGCCTTCGCAGAACCTTGCTGCAGGATTAATTTGAGACACGAGTCTCTTCAACGCGACTTATCGTAAACTAAATTATCTCCTCTACTCTGCTGTACTTAACCCTGATCCCGTAGTATGACTTGGACGGCGAGAAAGCGCCTCGGGCCTCATGGTGTGTATATATGTATATATATATATACATATATATATCTATATATATATCCGTATCCGTATATATGTACATCCGTATCTAAGATATCTACTCCGTAATGTTAATGAAGACATCCGTTTCACAGCAAAGATGTAACGTATTAATTGTTTGCCCGCGCAACATCTTTAAATCAAAAGGCAAAAAATGAAAATAAAGATACAAAAGGACGTGATCGAATTTGGTCAAACAGTTCAAATTAAAAAATGAGAGAAATGTTAACGCGTAAAAATAAAATTTGCAGATATAATTATTCATGTTTGACCTTTATGTTTGCATTTTTTTACACTAATTTTTGTATTTACTTTACGTCTACCTAAGGGTTACTTTAGACTTACCTCTGGCCGTTTTCGCCGGCGGAACAACATTCTGGGCGTCGTAAAAAGGCGGCAACCCATAATCCGATACTTTTAGAACCCAGCGTGCGTCTATGACGCAGTTCCTCGAGGTTAAATATCCGTGAATACGAATTGGGCTGCTGTGTAGATACCTCATCCCCTATAAATCATAGAAATAGAGGAACGGGTGAAAACTGGTGAATAATAAAATTTGACTGGGCATAAAAGAATTTACGCTGATCCATTTTGATCGAACCTGCTGTTTGTCATTTTGCAAATGGAGAGAGTTGGGAATAAAACGTTTCATGATTTCGTACCGGGAAAAAGATAGAATTAACGCTTTGAGTGAGTAAAAAAATGGTAGCCGTTTGTTTGAATAGTTTGGGATACTATTTTTCGATTTAACCTTGTACCTGACATCAAGACGAATTCAGAGAGCCTAAGCTTGATGATTTCGGACGAACCGTCCAAGAGATTTTGTACTCTGAAGTTTAAGACTAGCGCAAGCTCGTTTCACCTGCTTGAGCTGCAAGCTCTTCTTGCGCGAATAAAACTTCAAACTGCGATATCTCGCGAATATGTAGTCGAAAATCATCGTGTTTGGACTCGTTGGATGCATCTTGTCGTGTGCTTTAAGTTGAAATTATACGTACAGGTAGAAGTGTTTGAAGAAAGTTCATCATTTCACACAAAATAAACGAAGGTAACTATTTTCATTCCGAAAGACATGAAACTTTTATGCAATACTCCATTACTGCCATCAGAGATTCTAGAATTTCAGTTTGTTTCGTTCAAAACGGAACACCGAGTGTGTTTTTATGTACGTTCACATCACGGAAGGAGTCTGCGTTTAATTACCCGCACTAGGTCCGTCAGCAGGGACAACCGGAACGACCAATCAAGCTTTATTTCATCTTGGACCAAAACGTCCTCCAAAGAACCCCGGGAGCAATACTCGGACACAAGACAAGGCCTGGTTGGTTCCGTCAAACATCCTATCAGTGGATTCAAGTTCTCGTGTCTCAGTCCGTGGATCTTGTCGTCGAAGAAAGTAGAACAAGGGAGAAAAACAACAGAGAAATTAATTTTCCGGATCCACAGGGCAGGAAAGAAGGTAGAAATTAAGAATTTATTCTCACTGTGACTATCACGTCCATGGCTTTGCTTTTCAGCTCGAACGCTCCTTGACAAGGAATCTCTTTGAGCTCAACCAAGTCCCCCTGAAACACCGCATTCAAAGCTTGAACATCTGTGCGGAATAAATTTAAACATTAAATACAATGCTGAGAGTTTTGGTCTTTTGTGCATATTGACTTCAAAAGGTTCGCTTTCGCCTCGCTCTGTTTCCAAGGATTTAATTTGAATCCTCTGCATGAATTTTGCCAACGAATATTTCACGATCAATTCCAATTTTTTCGCTTCACTTAAATGATACAACATTATATTTTTGCGATAACTTTTTACCAACATAGTATCAAAAATCTAATTATTCATTTTCTGTATGAACCGTATCATCAAGTATATAAACTAATCAACAGCTTCTTTAAATTTTGAGTTCGAGTCAACTCTCTCTAGAATCTTTTATCCATTCTTGAACGAAAATTTACTCTGCTAATTGTCTTTATAATTTACAATATGGAGTAGATTTAATATTCTACTTCCCAAAAAAAGCGCTTTGATTTTCAAGTATCAATCAGTTTCTTATAATTTATTATATCGCGATTAAATGTTTCATTGCTGATACACCTGTTAGCTCGATAATTTTAAAACTTAAAATTTGCGAATAATTCCATCAACTTTCAATGTCAATTCATTTGCCTCTTTCCACAATTGAATCGCAATTCGGTTATTCATTTCTGTTTTTTGTTCTTGACAAGTTGTTACACAATCAAATAAAAAAAAAAAAAAAAAACAATTTTATTCGTACAGCAAAATTATAAATCATGCAACGTCTACTTGAGAAATCAGCCGAACCGTTAATATTCCGGGAATGGAGAAAAATCCATCGTTTCTAGGTAAAATAGGTGGGAAGAGTTTCCCGAGTTCCGTTGTGAAAAGTTTTCAATCTTCCAGAAGTTCCCGTACATGCAGTTTTCTTGCATTTCTTTTTACACAGTTTTCTGTGTGAACTCGTGGAAACTTTCGTGATTGCGCCGTATATTGATTTCACCAACCTTAGTACTTGGATGAAAAAGCAAAGAAAAAGAAAAACGACAATATCCCCGGCTTCTTCCCATCTCAAGTCGATTGAAACATTATTCTACTTTAATATGTCTTATAGAAAAATTCTGTCGCAGTCCAGTTGTTTTTTTTTTTTTTTTTGCCTAAGCTGCTGCGCAAAAAAGAATTCATAAAGCAAGTTATATTTAACATTTAATACTTAAGTTACGGGCACTGTTCATACGTGAAATCGTAAACTCACTCCCGCAGATTTTCAGAACAGGATAAAAGATGAATTCGTAAATTATTCTTGCAGAGTAAGCGCTGGAAATTTTCTTCGCAGTGAAGAAGGTTACGGAAAACATAAAAATAAGAACCCACACTTTGCGGAACCTCGAGGGACCTCAACTGGCATAAATAGAGACGGACATTCTGGACATAACTAAATCCGGAACAAGATTATAGTGATCGGGCAGTCGAGGTGAATTGGGCGCGATGCTTGATTGAGCTTCGGGAAAATCAACTCGAGCTTGCAGGAAAATCGGTGAGAATAATCGTTCCCAATTAGACGGAGACGCCGATGATTAAGTGAGACCAGCTAACGAACATTTCACGCCATTATTGACGGCCGGTTGTCTTCGTTCGTTCGCTATTAGGTTCGAAGGCGTGTCTCGTGATGTTCTCCAACTTGTTCACCCTGATTCTGCTATTCGGGCTTTTGCTGTCTGACTACCTCGGTACAAAGGGTTTCCCGCTCAGTCTGAATTATGCAACAGGTCGAGTCCCCGAAGGTTCGGCACTAGGTCCTTTGTTAAAATCCATCTTCCTAATGGTCATCTTCTCTTCACAAATCAGAAACAGTGGCGGTAGCTACCCCGTGAGAGTTATTTACCAAACGTGGTTTACGCTGTCTTTTATCTTTAGAAATCACATCCGGAATATCGGCGGATGAGGAATGATCATGAAGTAAGAGAAACTGATTTCGTAAAAAAAAAAAAAAAAAAAATTTAGACACACTCTTGAGCAAAAATAAAGATACCCCTGTCTCAGGACTTCAGTGAATGGGAATTCATCGGAGAAAAAAATAGTTGACAACTCGTTTCGATATCTTCTAAAAAACTTTTTGTCTTTCTATGAATTCTCCGAAAACATGCTGGTTATTTTTTTTTTACCGACATAAGGTAGTTGAAAAAATGATCAGCGTGTTTCGGTAAGATCCGCAGAAAAGTAAAAGCTTCTCCATCGGATAACGAGAGTGAATTTTTTTTTTTTATTTCTCGATAACAAATACCAAAAAACGGCTCTCTTCATTTTAGTCGAATGGTTGGCCGATGTTTTATGTTTTTTTTTTTTTTTTTTTGAAAAATGAATTGGCGATATATTTACAAAAAAATAACTATACAGAATTCAGTGCGCCATCGGACATTGTTGTGTCAACGGTATTATAAAATAATATCACATACTAATCACGATTGTGACCAAAAATTGACCAAAACCTTTTTCTAATTACAAAACGCCATTGTTTTCACAGACTGTTCATTTTTTTTTTTTTTACCACGAACTCGGTTTTCATATCAAGACTTCGTGCGTTAAATTAGATACTTTATTGCCGGGAAGTTCGAATCGGTTTAGGTACTAGTTCGAATAACTCTGAATAAATCTTAGGAAAACACAGTGACAATGTAACAGACCGGTGGTGTCATTACCATGAGGCAATAATGCGGGACGAGGGACAGAAAAAGTATAGAACTACCACCTGGCAGTCAACTTACCCTTTTTTCGCATAAAGTGAGACTCCAAACGATTGAAGTGAAAGTCGTGCTGCGCGCCTTCCACCGCTATTTTCCATTTCACATAACTTTCTACGGTAGGTGAGACAACGAGGACTCAGAGAATATTGGGCAGGGAGAAAAGGACTGAGGTAAGAATAGTGGAAATGTGGAGTTTTTATTAAATTCAGGGTTACTTTCAAGAGCAATTCTTTGTTAAGAAAATTTTCCCAGACTACAAAAATTTTGATCGATAAATTTGTAACTTGGAAGAAAATGCTCGAAGTAACCAGTTATTTTTAGGATACGCGATTCTGCATAAGAAATATTATTCAAGTGGGGAAGCTTGAATTGAAATAAAAATTTTGAGAAGAAAAAAAGCTGAGAAAGATGAGAAATGGATAGAAGTAGAGAGAAAAAAAAAAAAAAAACAATTTATGATTAATATTTATGTAGCAGCTCACTCGCCCACTTAATTTTAGAATGAGAAAAACAAAAACAAACAGGGAAACAAAAAAGAGTGAGAGAGATATATATTGAACACATATGAATTAAAATTGCCTGCGGAATAATGGAAAAAGGTGAAACATCGCGAGCACGATTTTTCACCCTGCCAAATAAAGTATGCATTGGTATTTTTCAGCGATTTTCAAGCTCTTTGGCAACGCAAGAGGTGAACGAGATTCTACAAAGAATATATCTACCCAACGCGGTGGTTTGACGAGGGTCGTGACGGAATAATAATGATGCCTGACACGTCGCAAATGGGTCAAGCGATTGAATTTTGTCACTTTTGCCTCACGGTGGTCAGACGTGTGTGTAATTTTGGGTCAAAATCTTTATAAAGGCGTGTGACTTGTTCGATAAAGGGTGAAGAAACACGAGCAGTAAGCAGAAAGTGATGTAAAATATCTCCTTTGACACGATACTGATGTTCAATTCTTTTTCTTTAGGTGCGATGGTAGACAGTTTCATTCATAAATTATCGACGAAGTTTAACATTTTTAATTTTATCCCCCTTTCAAGACTAATTTAAGCGATTTTCACAGACTTTTATGACACATGGCGATAAAAATTGTTCGAAATGCAAATGAATTAATTGGAGCAATTAGCATCTCGTCAGCACCGTTCCTTGAGACAGGGAAAATTAATTCCCGTTCTTCGCTTGCCCTTCGATAATTGGATTATAAATTTATGTGCCGAGAATTTTCTCGATGTGTAAAGAAAAGACAAAGCGATGCAGCAAGAAGTAAGAAAAAGTTTGAGTGTCTGTCGCTTTGAATATACGGGGTGTCCCATTTTAGCATTTCAAGACAATCAAAAAATATTTCAAATAAAAGTTGTCGAGTATCAAATGAAAACCCCTATTTTTTACCTCGGATTCTGAAAGAGCACGAAATTATACGTTTTGATAAGTATCTGTGTTAAGGGTCGAAGTGACCTCTAGGGGTCATTTAAAGGTCAAATTTGCTTGTATGAGTTAAAAATGAGACACCCTTTAGAGGTTTATCTCATTAAAATGCAACGCGAACGATAGTTCTAAGACAATAATAATATTAACGAAATAAAATCCATATTTTTCGGCTTGTAAGTAGGAAAAACCGTGGCACCAAACGTTTTCTGCAAACCTGAACAGATCTGTTCTATTTTCGCAATACTGAATATAATCTTTCAAAGAATCGTCAATTCATTTCAATCGGTTCTTGGTATGTTTCAGCGATATTTTTTCTCTTTTGCTTCAATACTCTCATTTTGTTGCCCAAGATTTTACATGACGAGACAATCTAGAGAATTTACCAGGCTCAATTTTAATGCCTCCATATATGGCAAGATACAAGCGTATTCTCTAGCAGGAATTGGAATTGAATTGGAAATTCAATTGCCAGCGTCTCGCATTCTTTCTCTTTTGCATTTCTTCTTTCGTTCAGTTCAGCGTTCCGAATATCGAAGAGTCGATAAACTGAACAAATTCGCGAGGCCAGGGGATTTCTTTTCAGGTAAAATCGAGACAGCATAAATCTCCATTACTTTACTTGGCAGTAAATTGAACCGTTCGCCGGAAAGCGAAATAGAGTCTGTTATAAGAAAGGTGCAGCCTCTTGGTGAGAGTTTAAAATTAACAATAACTCCGGAGCTCAAGTCGTCGTTGCTTGTCATTTTTTTATACTTCAGCATGGTCGAATTTTCCTCTGTTCAAATTCTTCTTTGATTTTCGTTGAATTGAAAATTTGTCTAAGAATCAAGACTTGTTTGTAATTGAGTCTTACGTTGTTGTCTTTCGAAAAATCATTCGATTGCAGATCAGAAAGATATCATGGAAAATACGAAAGTCACTGAAAATTGACTTCAGAACGATGGAAGAGATACATGAAATTTTGTCACTCGCGGGTTTCCTTTCAGTTTACATCGAACGTTGTTTTATTACTTCAAATGGTAACCGGCAATGGTAATGGTAACCAGTAACCGGCTTAAAACTCATACAAGTAGATAAAAAATAAAATAAGCGAGAGTTATATTAAAGGACTCACATTGTAGCGAGCTCGGTGATCTTTGAAGATCGTATGGCGTGCCAAGCTTCCGGTGCTCGTCTGCAGGTGAGGTTTCAAAGAGCCAACGCTACCCTGAAGAAGGTCCGGCTTGTCAACTTCAGGACCACCGAATTCCTGCAACTGCTGAAGCCAACAGCAAAGCATAGCTTCGATTCCTTCGTCGACCTTAAACACAAAGCACAATCCGTTTCCATTATTGAACACTGCATTACGTTTCCTCTCTTGACGAATCATTACGTATTAGTAAGCAAGGTGGTTGACAACGGTTTCGACATTTAATCACCGAACACCGACTTATAAGCGTTTGGGCAGTCAAAACTTCAAGTGAATTAAATCCTGACGTGAATCATTCAACGGTAATCGGATTTCGACCATTTGACAGTAAAGTTTTGGAAGGAGTCAGCAGTCGTCAGGTTTTATAATTGAATCAATGAACGGTCGATATGAGAACAATCACAAAATCTGCACTCACCCGACGCGAGTCATGAACCTGAGGAAATACGAAGTCACTGGCAGTCAAGATGATCTTGTAAGGACCCTTCGACATCCTCTTCTTTAGCAGGTGTTTCCTGTGGAAAGAGAATGTGAAAGGAGTGGAATGAGCGCGTTGATTTTGATAATCTCAGTAGTTCAGCTTCTCACCTGACTAAAGCCGTTGTCGTGATGGCGACGAATGCGAAGAATATCGAAACCAGTATAATCAGTATCACGTGGGCCATTCGGAAGGGGTCAACACCATCTGAAGAAGAGAGGGGTGTCTCTATAAACGAAGGGTATGCACTGTGACGAGTGGAGAGAGTGTGGAGGACCTAGTATCCAGTTGTAGAAGTCAGGGTTGTACATCCTTGGTATTGGACTTACATTTACTCGATGGACTTTATTTCGAATTATTCTAAAGTTACTCAAAAGGTATTTCGCATAACTCGATATGAGTTCATTGTTACGATTATACTAAGCCATTTGAAGTTACTCGAAATAATGACAAAACAACTAAAATCTTTAGAAGTAAATTTGAACATGTTATGACAGATCGGAAAGTTATTCTTGATTCTGAGGCACGGTTACTAAAATATTTCATTGGTTAGATAATTTTTAGCTCTGATAAAGGCAATAATAATTGAACCACTTGATGCTATCATCCGTCTCTGAGAAAGGCACCACAAATCACATCTTAATAGACAGTCTCTCGTCCGTCTGAGAGTCAAAGCAATCCATTTAGCGACCTGAAAATGAGAGCCAATCAGTCTAGTTCAGGTGCTAAATTGACGCTGAACGAGTCGCAGAGTAGAGTTGGCAGTTGATTTTTATTTCTTCTTCGACCACCCTAAGCGTTTCCTAAGGAGCTCCTGAACTTTACTCCCTCTTTCGCAAATCGAATGGCCGAATGAATATTCCACTGCACCGGATCGAAGGTAACTCCGCGGGGACTTGCTACACTGATGAATGTAGGCATTCAAAGAAATCGATGCCCCGAACGTGGATTGGTTACATCGTGAGTAGGTCCATTTGTACCGCTCTAGCGTATTCAGGAACATGGAGAGGGTGGCTGATGCGCGATTCTTTCAATATTTTTCAAAAATAAGACTTACAATAACACTCATGTATCCAAAATTGATCCCACCGACTCTCGACATTTAGCGGCATGTTGCAGTACATTATAAAACATCAGAAGACTTGTTTTTCACTTGCCAATTCGGACGTTTGATAGCTAAAAGCTACGCCTGAAGTTTACCCCACAACAAATAATGGAACCCTTGAAGGCAAGAAGACTGAGCATATCATCGCTTGCTATCAGCGGATACTGTCTAATTGGTTTCAGGAAACATCTGACGAAAAATCGATTTTCGGAGATAAACTTAGAGGTAGTTTTCACCCCTCGTACGACGGAATTGACACTTTAAAAAAATACGTATCCGATGTTTTGTGATGTAGTACAATATATCACAGAATGAAGAGAATCGGCGAAGTACCACCTCGAGCACTTTCCTTGTCAACCCATCTGCCAAATTCAAGGTGCTCGGAGTACAAAAAATCATGAATGTCTAGAATCACTGAAACAAAAAGGTGCATCCTGATAATTTACCAGGGCATTCTCTGTCTTCGTCGCAAGGTGGTTCGAAGACTCCATCATCGGTTCTGACGTCCTTGCTGATCTCGATGACGATCATCTCATTTTCAGACTTTGTGACCTTCAGGACTGGTTTCCACCCATTGTCGCGCCAGTCTAGCAGAACGTAGGTGTAAATTTTGTTGTACGAATTGACGTCGTCCTGATTACTGCTCGACAGTATCTCGAGGCACTCTTCGAGACGAGCAACTATCGTCGTCTCCGGGTAGGTTTGACTGCCATTGTAAACCTGTTCCACATTGTGCCTGAAAGTAAAGTGTTTGGATCCTCTTTTCGTTCAGGATGAGATGAATCGGGGCACTAAAAAGAAACCGTTCTCGTCGAGCGGCGTAAAATGAAATGTGGTAACACTGTTGCCAGGATTGAATTTAGAAAAAAAAAAACAAAAAGATCAGAATGCATGAGGGGGAATTTGAATTCTAACCATGGACATCCGTATTTTCGTACGAAAAAGTATTATAATGTCGTGATTCTGCGAAAATATTCTGGAGGAGGAATAAATCTCCTCGCTTCTCTTAGGCGGGAGCTTTCTTTCTTTGCTCGGTTCGTTGGATCTTTCCTACCCTCCATATTCGACTTCAGGTTGAATTACTCGAAGGTACTTTACCTCTGATCAAATGGCACCATAACTAGCAAATTCTCCCGGATGGTGTCACTGAGGTTTCGCGAAGGTGACAATCTCCTGGTATTTGCGGTCACTTTGGTCTTCGGTTCCGAGTGGGAGCGCGACGAATTAGAGGTTGAAAAATTGGAAGACGAAGGGCCGTCATTGTCGGCGCGATTTACGCTGCCTTCCGAAGGCGGCAAGAAAAGATCCGGGGACTCGGTCTGGATAAGAATGACGGCCGAGGCCACAGCATGGTTTCCCTGAATAACATCAAGCTCGGTCAGGACTCGAGTGGCGAGTTCGGAATCCGGTGGAAGACACAGGACGATTGCTGAAAAAAAACGACCGCATTCTTAGCCTAACTTCTGAGGAGAAAAGAATCTATTTTTTTGGATTTCATGAAAAAGAATTCGGATCGCGGCAAAGAGGATAAACTAGCCAATGATATTGGCTCCAAATTTGAAGTCAATCAGTTGAGCTGTTTTTCAGATACCGTAGTCTCTACTCAACATGATATCGAGTAAACTATCTGTCATTTTTGTCGATACCGATGCTTCCTAATGATTGATTCTGACAGTGAAAACAAAAATTGGAGCTTCATTTAACATAAGTTTGGATCAAATATACCACAGTCGAAGTGAATTACTGGTGTATCGAGTTATAGGTTTTTAAAATTCACTCATTTTTCCGTTCGTCTACTCCTGTACAACCTCTAAAATAATATCGATGGGACGGAAAGTTCCAGGGGAAATTTTTCCGAGTGGCTTGCAACGCGTTTAAAGCAGCAGCAGCAAGCAACACATCGAGTAGGAAATTGAGTTTTCACACACAGATACATACATATTATGTACACGTGAGAAAATTTTTCCCTGAGATTATAGAAAATTTAACAAGTTCACGCTGAAGCGACGTATAAATGCTAGTTTCTTTCCCTAAATTTATTACCCCATGTTCGATTCAACCCTAGTCTAGGTATACATTATGGCATATATTAGCTCCGTTTGCCTTCACGTTTTAGTACTAAATTCTATACCGTAGCCCGTTTATCTCCTTGCTCGGTACCTTGTAATATCCTCCAGGCAGAGGGCGGAATGGAATCACCCGTATATTTTGATAGGGTGTTGAAATAGCGTTTTCACTCCAACACACTGCCGCCTGTTTACCGAAACCTGAGACAAACTTTCGGAAGAAGAAGAAAAATCCACGAGTTTTATGGCTTTGAGTAATGTTGAGATAGTACGTCTACCGGCGAAACTCGGAACTATCAGCTTCTGGACGCCACCGTCAGTTGGCGTTAGGTTTTATCACGATGTAGAATTGTTCCCAGAATTGTTTCTACAAGTTTTAATGATCATGGAAAGTGGATGAAGAATTCTAAGCCTGGAAAATCAAGCTTTGTTTTGTAAAAGAAAATTACATCTATCATAATCACACTTAGTTTTCATTTTCTTATAAATTTTATCTCGAATCGACCCAAAGTCGACCGAAATTGGACAATTTCGATATTTACGATCAAGTCAAATCAGGTTTATATCCCGAATTGAGGGTCACGTTCTTTATTTTTATGATACTACATCGAAGCTTATTGGATAGGTGGCTCTTTTCAATGGACGTCGTTTCCCTGATTACCGTAGGCTTTTTTTTCTCCACCAACAAAAAGGTATCCAAACGAGGAAAATGAGGTTCGCTGCCGAAACAAGAAAGGCTGAATGAGGAAGAGGAGAAAGGATGAGGACAAAGCGACCTCACGATTCTTATCGGAGGGTCAGTACCGCTGCTGGATGCGAGCTGACCCAAACAAGAATCGACATAAATATACCCAGATAGACGAGGCGCGAAGGCCTCTGGGAATCCGCGTAACTTTCAAGATAGAAGGATGTAAATTCGGCTTTTCCGCACTGCGACGTGTAAAAAATATTTGCCCGTTTCGGGGCTTCGGCGTTCAGATCCAGTCCACTTCAAAGTCAATATATACTTGGAATTTTGTATAGGGTGTTTGAGATTTAAATTCGGCTTCAAAGAACTCGCCATAAAAAGTTTCAATTCGATTCAGTTCGATCTAGATTAGGTTATCCGATATTTTGTAAAATACAAGCATCGCACTAAAAAAACTTAGTGTTACTATGCTCCTGCTGAGAAAGTCTGTAGAGTATCAAGTTCATTATTCAGGCTCTGAAATAGCTCGAGGATATAATTAATACCCAAGAGCTTGATGCAAATTCAACAGAATTGTTTTACGATTTCACCGTATCTCAAAAACTCGATTTAACAACTGCCAAAGAGATTAGATCGATAGATTTAACGCAATTTTTTTTCCTACATTTTATCTAAATCCCAAGAATCTTACGGAATATTCAATATATTATAGAAAAGTTTTATTCAAATTTGGTCGGTTCGATGACACTGCGTACAATTTAATGAGACCAGTTCTAATTTCAGATCGAATTTCACGGAGATCGCGTTAGGAGGCATAGGTATCTATTATCTGTGTAATTAAACAGAACCTCATTGGAAAATCCATGAAACCTAATGCCGATTCGTAAAGTTTTATGTGGCTGCGGATCCCAAGAGGTTAAAATTTTTATCAGCGTCAATGGCAAAGTTTGATGAGTACCCGTTCTGACCGTGATAATATCGACAAAAGTGGCAAAGTTCAGTCGACTGTATTCGCAGTTACCTTCACTCAACTTCGTATATATATATAAAAAAAAGGAAAAAAAAAAACAAAAACAAACCAGTTTGAAAAACTTGCAGGTATACAGGTAATCGCAAGGAGTTCGTAGAAAGCAATATATTTTTTCTAACTTTGTGAATCTTCTAAGCAATTACTTATGCGAATAAAGTTCGTCAAATTATGGCGATATTTGTTCTGACTATTATCGATTAGAAATGATCGCAAGAAAATATATTTGTACGATATTGTAGCAAACGAAAAAATTGAACTAGGTGAGGAAATAAAGCCTGCCACAAAAAAAAAAAAAAAAAAAAAAAAAAAACCCAAAGCATTCAAGGGAGAAGTACACGCGATATATATCTCCCTCGTAAAGTTGATGCGTAATTTCCTTCGCGGATACCGTTAAAGGTGGAGCTACAAGACTCGCGATTTTTTGCCGTGCAATAATATCTACCTCGTTGCGTGAATTCGTAACATCCGGAATATATATTTTTTCCTCTTATTGTCATGATATCTTCTTCACCTACGATTGATTTTCCGTGAATGGGTGGGCGTCAAATATATAGAAGGATTAGAAAATAGAAGGCTCAAAACATTCAATTTTCAAAGCTTGAAATTCCATCTTACAGGATGTTACACTGAGAAAAACTTTTTCATTTGTTACAGTAACTAGAAAAATTCATTAGAACAGGTATCGTTAAAAAAACTGTTTGAATATTGTTGGGATTACGAAAAACGAGGAACACGTAACCATTTTGCGCTGTTGTTGATCCTTTTTTGCTAATTGCAATGCAAAATTAGTTTGTTCGGTTTACTATACTTTTTTGGTTAAATAAGGCTTTAACGTCGATTTATCGTTGCACAAGCATTGAATTTTCGCAACAGTTACAAGAAAATATAGCAACAGTGATCGTAACGAGAAAGATTAAAACAGCTACAATACTAATTTTCATTTTGTACCTAGGACTATATTTTTCGTTTGTGGTAAAAAATGAAAATAGTTAAGGACTCAACGGTAACCGGATAAAAATTTCTGTCAGTGTATAATGTAGAAAGTATTGATACAGAAAAGTCAAAACGTAGAAACGTCAAAGTATAGAAAACTAAAATGTGTTTTGATTTGGATTTCTGTCATTTGGTCTTGACAACATTTTGACGTTACTTTTCACCCTATCCATCCTGAATACAGAGAAATTGCGGAGAATTTATTGTATAAAGTTTGAGAAAAAAATGTGTCGGAAAAATCAGTGATATTTATGTGCTTGTCTTACCTCTGCAAGGGATGTTGTGGAGCGGCCTGAGGGCACCATGGATTTGTCTCGCCATTGCATGGGACGACAAGACCACATGGTGCCTCGGAACCGCGTCTATACTCCGCAATGAACCAACCATAGCGTGATCCAGGCTTGGCCAGATGCCGTGATCTGAAATCAGAAGAAAAGCTAAAGGTTACGGAAGTCTATCGCTCGTCAAACGCGTATTTTGTTCCCATAATTCATTCGGTTCCACCAAAAAATTCAATCCAAGTTCGACAGAAAATGTGTTTAACCATGGAATCGATATTATTTAGTTAAGAAAATCGTTTCAACTAATCAGCGAGCAGAAAAAAGGGAATATAGTTTCCAAAATAGTGATAAAATTCCAAAAGAAATCACAGCAAGTATCGTAATGTCACTGCAAACATTTGAAAAACTTGGATTAAAGGTACGAAAGTTTCGTGATACGTTTCTTATGGGTGAGGAACTTTTCCGATTCAAGCAAAATGACTTTTGGATTGGCTTTACTTGCAACAAGTGCCCTGAAGTTCATAAAAGGTGAACAACAATTTGGACTTATCGAAACCAAACAACGGGTTGTTTTTTTCTACGGTAAAGGTGTGTAATTTCCTCAAGGAAAGGTTTTATTTACTTTTTAGCACTCACTGGAAATTGTTTACCTCTTTTGTACACATCGGACCTCTTTCATCCAATTTCCATCATATTTTTCTGACCAACAAAAATTTTCTCTTTTTCACGAAAATTTTTTTTCATCGAACAAATTGTCAGAACATTTCTATATCTTATACAGTTTATTGCTACTTTATACTATTTTGTGTAATTCTCAACTTTTTTATCCGATTAAAGTTTTTTGTTTCTCACGAATCTTCCAGCTATAATTTTTAAAAGACTTCATTTCACGAATCGAATGTTTTATAATCTGTACGTAGGTTTCCTATGAGATATTTGAGGTAATTCCCAATTACTATTTGCTGCCATTTTCTACTTTGTCGGTGAACTTTTAAAATCAATCTGTGCTGTCAGTTTGTTTTTTCACTATTCTGCAAAGACGGTAACTTGACGAGACATTTAAAGTATGTTCTTCTTTATTTAAACAGAGTTTAGGTACACTTAAAAATAGCTTCATTAGCTATTATTCAAATATTCTCATCACTTTGCACTGTTTCCTTTTTTTTTTCTTTTACCTTTTCAAGAACCACTACTTTTGTTTACAGACGTGATGAATAAATTTTTTTTCTAACAGAGTCGGGTAGAATAATATAAGCCGTGACGTATTTAGTTAAAGTTGACACATTGATTTTTTTTCCGTTTAATTAAGAATCCCAAATAAGATAAAATCACCTGAAGGGTGACAGGAAGTAAATGCATGAAGAATTGAACCAAAGCAGCCATACAAAGAAATTTAGTTTATGCACTAATTTTTTGCAAATTCGTAAGCTTTATAAGGGAACGTGGGGCAGGACGAACCTCCTTAGCCGCTAATTAATTATTGTTGGTGGCTCTTGAGCACCAGGCACAAGTTGTTTTCATCTATCTCGTCAAATTCATAATTATATTGCCATAATATCAAAAAAAAAAAAAAAAATTCCGGGTCACGACGGACAACCTCCAAAAAATGATACAAAAATGTTCTAGTGTATTTTTTCCAATAACTCTCCATCCTTCAATTCTACCTGTATACAATGAATCGTTTGATTATCTATCTATCAATATATGTGAGACCAAACAAATTACAAGCCTCTAATATCTCAATGCTTTAAAAAAATGTATTTTTTTTGTCAAAATTTTTCAGGGGATCCGTCATACCCCACGTTAAATATATATATTATATATCGTACATATAAGTGACCGAAAGGAGTGAGCTATCCCCGAACGAACAGCGCTGCATCTCATGGCTTCCACCATGATCATTAACCGGTTTGAGCGAGGGGACAGAGACGTTGACAGAGGCAAGGGTTTCCCTCCGAGGTAGAATTGTTGGATTCTCTCTAACGTTTCCTTGCTTTAAATATACCTATGTATAAAAGCTGGAGCTCAACCGACCTACGCGACCATCCCTTCTTCCCTTTCGCGGTAATTAAGGGAAAATTCACGTTTCTGCTGTAGACAGTGACGTATACCTTACATACATTCAAATATATACGGGTAACATGCGCACAGAGTGCTATGCTAGTTTTCAACCCTATCGAATTCGCATAGAAATCTCCCCCTCCTATGAAATTCTTCAACTTTGTGACAAAATTTGAAATTTCATATCACAGAAAACTTGAATACGAACTTTCCGTGGGAAACTTTCAAAGCCCCATGGAAATTCCCCGTAAAAAATTCCAATTTATTTTACGTAGAGTTTTATACCAGTTGCATATTAAAAGCTACATCTGGATCATTCTGGAACCCTATGAAATTTCTACAGAAGTCCCATGAAATTTCATACACAAACTTACGATAATAATTTTTGAAACTCTCTGGAGACCCTATAGAAAATCCCCGTAAAACATTCTCAAATCTCATAAAAAATTTTAAACATCCCCCATAAGAATTCCCTGAACCCCGTGGAAAATTTAAGACACTGTGAAAAATTCTATTGGCAGTTTCTCGCAAGAAGTTGATTCTTTTGAGAACTATTTTTGATACAGTAAATTGAATCGGGGCAAAAATTAATCTAACAACGATTTATACAACGATATGAACACGTTTTTACAGCAGTTTCCTGTTTCTTCTTAATTTCAAACTTTTTCGTTAGTTATCTCAATTAAAACTTTCTTCCATCAGAGGCCAGGCACAAGGAAAAGGCGTGAAAAAAATAAGGGTCTCGAAGTATTCAAAAAGTATATTGTATTCTCCGGTTTTACTCCATTATGGTCATGTAGTACTACTACCCTTACCGACGGAGCAAACTCACCGTTTTTTTTTCCTATCTATCTATCTAAATATATTATATAAAAATGAATGTCTGTCAGTCTATCTGTCTATTTATCCGTAAAAAATGAGCATTTAATTGTTTGTCCCGTATAATGCGTTTCTCACGCGCGAGAATGTTTCTGAATTGGTCCAACCATTTTACAATAGGTGGCGCGTGAGTCGCTCGAACAAACGAGCGTGTTGCATGTCGGTGGTTAGGTTAAATTCGGTTGTAGGTTAGGTCATTAAATTCGAAACGGGTCGAAGCCGCGACGGAGGTTGCTAGTATTAAATAAACAGACGAACGGAAATGGTTTAAATTTCTACAGTGCATCGCTCTTTTGTAGCGGAATTCATGAAACTTACTCATATTCAGCCCAAGTTCATTCCCAAATGCGCTCAGTTGATAGTGAGAGCATCATTTATTCACTAAAATATTGTAATTTCTGGTTCTCGTTTAGCGATAGCAATATCGCATGAAAACAGTTTCACCATAGCTCATATTACCGATTGTAAAATTACCCCCCACAGATCCGAAGCTCCAATTACTGATTTCAATGACCAGATCTTAGAATCTTAACATGAAAACTGTCCCTTTACAGTTGCCAGGCGTTTTTATCCTTAGCTGAAATACAAAAAAGAATTACAACAAATTTTCAGGGGTGCTCATTTTGCCCGTCCTTTTCCTATATGTACACATTGTCCGACTTATCCATGGAGTATTTGTAGATGATAAGTTGAATAAATCAGATGGGTTTCATGCCTTACATACTTATGTATCTAACTTGCTAAATTATACTTTTGTAATTCCATTTTCATACGCAATACCCGAACCGACCCTTCGCCTCACTTTTTAAATTATTATTACGATACTTTGTGCTGCTGCCGTTATTATTACTATGATTGTAATTTTTTATTAAAATTACAACTTTCCTCCGTAACTTGAGGCAGCGTTGAACTTCAAGTGACGTCAACTCGATCGATGTCCGATATATTTTTTCACTCGAATTGCTCGAACTTTGGATCGAATATACGTCATTTTGTGTTCGATAAAAAAGGAAGATAGATTTTTTTTTCACTGCAACAGTGAAAATAATTTTTATTCAAGAATTCGACGTACAGAAGCTTTGATCTCGAATTTCGCTTTAAAATGCAATATCATCGGGCCGTTTTTTGACAAATTATGTTCGTAGTATCGGTGAGATGAATATAATATGAAACCCAAAATTGGAGAATTATCTTTCAGCGTGAGATGCTCGAAATGCGTGATATTATATACGTGTATGTATATAATAATCAAGTGAATTCTCCATTATTATTTCCGTTCCTGCCACTTCGTGACGCTGAAGTCTAACGCCGTTATACTCGTAGGTACATGAATAATTAACGAGACAGGAGATGCGAGTGGGAGCGTGACGATCACACCAAAGTAGACTGTACGCTATCGCGTTGAGCTGAGAGGCGCTCATTAAAATAAATAAGAATGTTATAAAAATCACTCTTAAATAAAAAATAAAACTATATAAATTAACCCCTAAAAATATTAAAACAAATAATATTCTTATAAATAAAATTATTGAGTATTCAGATAAACAAATTAATGAAAATCCTACTCCTCTATACCAGAATATCCGAGCTTTGGATTACGAAAGTTTCATTGATTTGTCCCACCGGTGATAAATTTCTAGCCAGAATATGCGTAGAATGAAATTATAACGGCAATTTCTTCGATTTTGCAGGAGCAATTTCAAGGTATTCAGCACTTTTTTATTGTATCCCGCGAATTATTGGGATGTCTTGTTATCAAGATTCTTGAATTTTACAAAAACCAAAATTCGTTTCATTAAGAAAGTCATTTTTTTTTTTTTTTTTAATTTTTATTTCTAGCCTTGTCGCTGAATTCAAATTTCGAATCCATTCGACAATATTTGAATTTTTAAATTTTGAAAACCAACTTATTACTTTTCATTTTATAATCTGTTTTTATGTAATGTAAGGATTTGACAACTATGACCAGAATGAACTCCGATTCTGAATGACCTACTTAGTTTAGGAATGATTCTAATTCGTTCGCATCAATACCAGTCTTTTGGATGTAACGATTTCGGCTTTATTTTTGAAAAGAGCAACCTGAAATAATAACAGAGCATTAAGAAGTCTTTAACCTATCTTGATCAATAATAAATGAACCGCTTTTCATCATTACTGGGTTCACAACATCAAATTTGCAATTTTGGATTTGATATCAATCACAGGGTGAAAAATAAAAAATTCATTTTATCATAGCCATATTGAATTGAACACACATGATTTTGAATTCCCGGCAAAATACTTTGAAAATTTTCCAAAATTATCTCGAAATACTTCACATACTTCGGTTTTCGTGAGGACAGAATCAAATTTTCATGATTTTGCTTTCACATTCGCATGTTTTGACTATCAATTTCGTACACAACACACTTCGAGTATCATCTGTTTTCACCTACATAAAACGAAAAATCTTTATTACCTTAGTTTGGACCTCGTCAAAAATGCGTTATTGCGTATAAAAAGTTCTTGTGGAGGGAGCTGAAGAAAGTTTCGAGTAAAAAAGTTATCGCTGTTATAACACCGCTCACGTACAACATCTTAACGGAAGATACAAAGTCGAAGAGATGAAATTTATCAAGCTCAAGCTTTCATTTAATCTCATTTCAGCCTATTTCGTTCCGAAAATCGAGAAACACAATCTTGCAAACTGAATTGGATGAAAAAACAGCCATTGATCCAAGAGATGGTATTTCGGTGCGAATAGATGCGAAGTGTGACTTGAAATTGAATTTAGTACACGTAGTTCTTTGCGCTTCACCTCCGTGTTTTTCCCCCATTTTTTTTTTAAGGTTTACCCTCTTCAAAGTCCCGTCGTTAAAAGCTTGGGAATACCCCGGTTTACTTTCATCTATTTCGGCGAGGGAAATAGATTTTCCACTCGATTGGCAATCGGTCGCCAAAAAGGTTTACTAAGCAATTACGCCCTTTCGGTCCGCTAGGGTTGCCGGTTTTTAAATTACACTGTTTCTCGCTTCTCGAATGCTCAAATATCAATATCACCAGGCACGCGTCGTTCACAATTTATACCGATATCGTTATTGAAAAAGTTTTTCACTCGATAAACAACCGAGAAGATAAATCACCTATTTTTTGTAAACACAGGATATTTGTTCTTCCCGCTTAATCGATTTTCTTCGTACTCGTATTTCTTTATGTAATAAAAATCTGTTGACTCGAAATGATCTTTGAAGTTTGGAAAGAATTCATTGCAAGTATTAGTCTTTTGAAGTAAATCATCTTTGCAGTCTGTTCTTATCTCGATGTCTGAATTCTTCTCTTTCCTTTTTTCTTTTTTTTTTTTTTTATTCTGGAACAACATGAATTATTCCTGTCACACTTTGGTGTCTCGAGGTCGAACAGTGACGGTCAAAGTTTCTGATTCTTACCTGTGCTGACCATGGCGACAGACTTCCAACGAAAATGTACAAGAATTTCAGCCAAAGTTTGTGCGATCGCCGGAAGTGAAGGAGATAGTCTGATAACCGAGGATACGTCTGTCTCTTCCGCAGTTCTCTGAAAAATGAAACAACGTTAACGAGAATTCAAGAAAACTTTCAAGTCCGTGAGAGATAAATTTTGTCGTTAATAATTCAAATGGTGGGACATTCGGGTTCTTATTATTGAACGGATAAAATCGTCCAGAATTTATTCGCTTCTAACGGAGCGTTACAGCAGATCAGAAGCATCAAGCGGAATAAATGATGAAATTTGATTTTCAATCTTTTGGAATGTTGTTATTATAATTTCAAATCGTGAAAAATCCTATAATTCAATGACGAAAATATCAAAGGATCAAAAACTTCGGTGAAAGTTTTGCTCCTGGTTATCTTAAAACTCTTACAAATTAACTTGAGCAAACGTTGAAGGGAGAAAAACGAAAAAGATAAAGTGTGGGCAGAAAGTGTCGAGCTTCAAGTGGAAGTTTAGAAAAGTATAATTACAGGAGAACTGGTGTTCTTAACACCGAAAACTTCGCCGCTTTCGGTAAAAGTTAACCAGAGAACTCGAAATTTATCAAACTTAATAAAAGTTTCGTTATTTCTCAAGAATTCTATATTTAAAATTATTTAGCTCCCTAATCATTTCCCGAGAATCAATTATAAAATCTTATATATCAGTGGCTTCTACTTATCCTTATATAATATGTAAGCCATAAGGTATGACGAAAAAAAAAAAAAGAATTGAAACGATCGATTTTTCGAGGAGTTTAAATTGTTTAACCAGATTTACAGAATTATAACTCTCGTTTTGTGTACTCCTGACGATCCCGAATCCATTTGTTCATTAAGATTTCGTATGTATCAATAATTTTGATCTAAGACTAAAAAATTTTCGCTTATACTCATTGTGAAGTCTGATAATAAGTTCACCAGAATAGCAGATCAATCTTTTTTATAAGCTAGCTTGGGCATGAAAAATATTTTACATCCGACTTATATTCGTTATTTTTCTATTTTTTTTCTTCGTCTTAATTCAGTGATTCTGACAATTTGAGCTTTCGACCAAGCTTCATCAATGAAACTTCAGGATCGTACGTAAGATTTCTGAAAAGAAGAACGAATCGCGAGTCACTATTTTTGGAGAGCAGTGAGCAATGTAAAAAAGCTTCGGAAGCTTGAGCGAGCCTGAAAAGCTTCGTAACTCCGTGCCGGGTTCGGAGTTATCCATCATCGGATAGGCAATACGTTCGACCTTGTCAAAGCGCTGATCTCTCACAGAGCTCTGACAATGAATGGATCGACTGGCACCGGGTTTGAACAGATATGAAAGCTTGGCTCTGAAAGCGTCAGCGAACGAGCCGTGGATCCGTTTACCAACATTATATCTACGCCACGCAGGAATTCCTTCAGCCCTTGACAATGTAACAGGAAACGATTAGCCCATGTATAGCTTCGAGCGGCTTGCATTGTATCGGCGCCAGCTTACACTCGATAAAAAATACGAGCAATTTCCGCGGGAAGAATAAACTCCGTGCCCATATTCGTTGATGCTCTTCAATGATACTTTAACGTATTTACAAATTCATGAAACTGAAATTTCTCTATCGCCTATATCGTCAAAGTTATTATACGACAAAGTTGGCTATTACGTAGGCTGTAAAGTAGCCTATTTACTTGTTGGAATCGTGAAACACTTTTGCTTAGAATCGGTTAGAAGTCGTATCGAATCGCTCGAAGCCATTTGAAATCACTTAGAATCGCTTTGAGCAACTTATAAATCGTTTAAAACTATTTGAAACCACTTTAAAACGATTTGTATTCATTTTCAAACTAGTTTAAATAATTTATAGCAATTGAAAACTTATTTAAAAATCTTTGAATGAGTTTGAAATTTCTTGAAATCGTCTGAAAACGACATAGAAACTGTCATAAAATCCTTGGAATTACCTTCAGGCAGTGTAAAATAAGTTTGTAACCGCTTAAAACCGTTTGAAATCAATTCTCACTTGATCTGTCGTTGAATATTTTTTCCGTATCTCCGATTTATCCAGAATTCGGGAACTGAAGGTTCTTGAGGTCCCTCATCGCGAACCTGAACTCAAAATTTGTGATTTCAAAATGGTGGATAGAATATGTCCGATGCAAATGAAGATAGTAATTTGATTCGAACCAGTACTTTGCAACCAGCATTTTTTGAGAATGATGATTACGGGTTTGAAGTTGAAAAACGAAAATTCCAAATAGCAGATTCAGAGAGTCAAACATTCCGAATTACCGAATTTCTACTTTGGGGACATTATGAAATTTCTCAAAAAACCTTCGGATACCAAATTTTGTCCGAGTAAAGTAATTTCTCGAACTTCACATCGCCAAATTCGATCCACCATTTTGAATTCCTAAATTTCGACCTGAAAATCCCCAAATTATGAGTAACGGCAGATAAAAACAAATGCGTGGAGCTTTTTATTCACAGATCAAGCGACAAACGATTTCGCACCGTTTAAAGCTGTTTGAAAATTATTTCAAGCAGATTAAAACTAATTTCAAATAGTTCAAAATGATTCCTAAGTAGTTCGAAGCGGGTTCAAGTGATTCTAAATGTGGGATCCATGTCGTAGCTTTTTTTCGTAATTTCAATATGCTCGATTTTCTTATTTTAACAGATTCTTTCGTAGTTCGCGATTATAATGGTTCGATGCAAACACTCGATGTACACTTGGTGACGATGAATCTGAGACGACTAAATTCTTACACTGGACAGTTATGTTGGCAACGCAGAGAAACCTACAGCGCCATAGCCGGCCGAGAGCGAAACAAACTCAATCTCAATAAACATAACATAACCTACGACCGTCGAATCTAACCTTAGAATACGTGTCAATCCAACAAGTCATCATCGTCGCGGTATTTTAAGGTTAGATTCGACGGTCATGGGTTATGTTATGTTTATTGAGATTGAGTTTGTTGCGCGCTCGGCCGACTGTGGCGCTGTAGGTTTCTCTGCGTTGCCAACATAACTGTCTAGTGTAAAAAATAAGCCGTCTCAGATTCGCTGTCCCCAATCGTACGTCTATCGCGTAGTAGAATTGACAAGAAGCATCGATTTCTGGGCAACCAGCCTCACGAAAGGCTGTCCAACCCTTCCACGTCCTCGGCAACGTCTTGACCCGTCGTAATTTGAGGTGATCTTGTCCCTGAAACCTGACGGCTGGTAATTATCAAACCACCGAGCTGTTAGACTAGGGCCATTATCGTGAGTAGGTGGTTTTCCACCCACCCCCGGTTAAATTCCAGGAACTCAGTTACCCAGGGCGTAAATCCGTGTCTCATTAATTAAAGTGTAGTCATTCATGAGTAACGCGGGGATCTCTGGCTAAACATATATTTTCCACGCAGTGTTAAATAGCGGACGAAAGTGCGGAAGGACGGAGGAGAGAAAAACTGGCAAGACGGGAACGGTCGAGTCTCTCGGTGAGAAAACAAGAGAGATAAGAGCGGGAAAAAAGAGAGAGGGATCAGAGACGGCGACTCATCCTCCGACCCTTACGGGTTAAATAAGGAAGTTTGCTCGTCGGCTGGCATTAAACTAGGTCGACCCTGACGCGGGAGTTGAATATTTCTCCAAAGTTTCCACGGGGGAAAAAAGGGATATCAGAAATGCGGAGATCAGTTACGCCGGGTTATTAACTCACCTTCGTTCAATTAACAAACTCAATTTTCTCCTCGTTACGGGTCACAAGCGTTATACAAATCGGTAAGAAAAAAATAAAAGCATGTTGATATTGTGAGTAAAAACAATCTGCATCAATGTTTAATCAATTTTTTACGTAGCAATCACTCCTTCCCAAAGATAGAGAAGAAAGATTTCGAAATTCCATCGAATCCTTGAATTCAGAATATTTCATAAAAGCCACAAACGTAATTGATCAGATCGTTCTTTTTTTGATTTTTTTTTTTTTACCAAAAACATCGGACCGATGTTTTTTGATACTTTATAATTATTCAAAATTCTTGAATCTTCGTTTTTTCTTCTTCGCTTCGTAACAAGACACGTAATCATCTCATCTGACGTATTTGTCAAGAAGATAAAAAAGTAAATGCAAAATAAAAAAAAAAAAATAAAAAATACACACGGACACAATCGAAAAGTTCGTGGATTCAAAAGTTTTATATAGAGAAAGTTGTATATTCTCATTTCTGGATTCTGAAAAATTGTCGAAACCAAGAACGCGGGTGCGTCATCTGCGCTGTGAAATACGTTGCACGGTGAATAGAAAATGTGGAACTTTACTCACCAGCGGACAGGTCCACGTAATCAGTGGCTTGTCCCAGAGGTCGGCAAGCCTGGCGGCAACTTCGCACGTGTCTGGTTCTACGGTTGCGATCAGAGCCCGGGTGGTGTTGCGTCCCAGGGCGTTGACGAGTGCACCAAGCCCTCGGGAGCGAGTCTCGCAGGTGACTGTGAGTCGAGAACAAAAAAGAGGAAACGTTTCGTAAGACGAACCGACGCAAAATGATGTAGAATTTACGCCGCATGAGAGATGCTTTTGCGTGATTAAATTTCCGTTGAAAATTTTTTTACATTTCCCCAGCGTCTCGATTCGTCAATAAAAAATTTCCGAAATTCATAACGATACAATGACACTGGAATTGAAAAATTTATTTGGATATTTGAGCCTTTGAGGGAAAAGTATAACCAAATTTTCAGGGACATGACGTCTCAATGTTTCAGGAACGATCATTGTTATTTCTCACGCAGTTATTTGCGAGGAATACGATAATAATAAAAAAAAAAAAAAAAACGTAAAAATAAAATTTGACTTTTTTGAAATTTTTTGTTTCTTTTGTTTCTCTCGACCAAATTGGGGAATCGTTAAATCCACCCGTAGAAGTTTGATGAACATCATTTTACATTCGTTAAGAAATAGATGACTCGAAAAATCAATTTTTACTATTTTTGATGCACGTTTGAAAAAAAAAGATAATTGTCTTTTGCTTGAAAAGTACCCTGTTTACAGAAACATTCCGATATTTTACACGATAAGTATAAATACGATTCTATTACCAATCGCTCACAAGAATAGTAATTTGTTAAGCAGAAAACGATGATCATTTTTTGGAAAATATGCTTCGAAAACAGTGAAAATTTATTTTCCGAGTCGATCATTTTTTACCAAAAGAAAAATTATGTTCATGAAACTTGTACGGATTAATTTATCGATACTCCAATTTGGTCAAGAAAAAAAATTCGGAAGGGGCCAAACTTTATTTTTATAATTTTCATTCTATCACCATCGAATTCCTCGTAAAAAAAAACTGCTCAAGAAATAAATTTATCATCCCGTAGTTGTCCAATTTTTTTTTTTTTTTTGGTTCAAATATATAGATTTAAAATAACAACTATTATGACCGTCCCGACAAAAGCCACGCATGGTGAATAAAATGCTCGATACTTTGCCGACGCTCTTTTCTGCGTAATTAAAAAATTAATTCCAGGGTTCGTACCGTAATATATTTAATTAATTTTAACATTGACGAAATATCGAAGCGTGAAAAATAATTTTTGAGTGAATAAAGCTGTTGCGAATTTTTTGCGTCACCGCGGGTTGCCAATTTTACCTCGACTTTGTGAACCAAGAAATTCCGAATGCAAATTGTGTGATTTATATGAAAATCGAGCGTTTGGGGTTTCTGGGGTCGCTGATTACGAATCTAATCTCGAAACTACGGAGCTTGGAACGATGGATTCAAAATGGTAGCCGAAAGGTGCGAAAATTCTGCGTGGTTTGTGGTAATTGGAGTTTCCTAGGTTCTGGAACTCACTGATTGCGAATATAAACTCGAAATTTCGAAACTCATAATTTAATATTCAGAATGCTTGAATATATAAAATATTGGCAAACACTTTTAAATTTTTTGAACCCTCGAATTGGTTCCTTGGATTTGGAATTCTCTATTTGGCAATTCAACGATCTATTCAACCTTACAAGTTTAACATTATAAGGTTCATTGATTTTTGTACGCTATCTCAAAATCAAATTGTAAATCGTTCGACTCCAATCTAAAAATCAGACTTTTGACTGCCTCGAAAACGTTGAAAAAAACACACGAGATTCGTTGGAATTTTTTAAGAAGAATACATTTTTAAAGCGGAGGTACAGGAAGACCTGAAACTTTTTTTTATGGTAAAAACCGTTTGAATACTCTCTAAAATAAAAGTGAGTGACGCCGCTGGCCGTTTCTTCAACTTGCGGCCTGAAAAGGGTTTAATTTTTTCATCGAGGTGACAGTCGAATGGCAAAAAAGTTCATCGAAACTTCCCAGACAATATTGGCGTACCTCAAGAATAAGCTGTATTGCGTTTATACATTCATAGTCGTACAACGCGAAGCATTGAAAATAAGAGGCAGAGAATTTTTTTGATGGTGAAGTTTCGAAAAGTTACTTTATCACACGCGAATACCTCAAGTAATGCGATCGCAATGGAAATCCGTATACAATACCGGGACTAAGAATTTAAATGGACAAATAATAAAAGTAGAAAAAAGGAATCGGACAAAATAAAATTTAGTTCTCAATTATAGAAACTTACCAATATTCATTTTAAATCTGTCTTGAATTGGAACACGTAGAATGTAAACGGTATAAATATTGCTAAGAATTAGTGTAATCTACTTCAAAATGCATCAATGATTCGGTAAGTTGGAATATTTAAAAAAGCAATAGTTGATTTGAACCTAGAATCTAGAGTTCAAAACACCAAGAATACCGAAATTATTTCAATACAAGTTAAGGAGAGAAACAGAGAAAAACTACACCGATCACATTTTAATCATACGTTTCGGTTTTTATTCATTCACCGCAAATAGCTTGTATGTTTGTAAGCCTATCGTTATTCTCGTGGATCCAACTTGATTACGCGATTCAAATGCGCAGACTCGTCAGCTAGTCCCCTCGTCAATTTTCGCGTTGCGCATGCGCGCGAGACAGCGAACCTGCCTCAGCGCTGGAACCCGAACGTCTGGACGCCGCGATGATCGGAGAAGAATTTATAGTTAACCAAATGCGGAATTTCAATTCTGTATTTCGCCACAGATGGCGCGTGAGGATATTACCGATCGATAAATCCACCATCAGACTTGAAGAACTGCCAACATCTATCAAACGACAACAAATACTTAGTAGAAAGGCTTCATCAGACGATGCGTAGTTCACATTACGTCTTATGATGGTCGTTTCATTGTTGACGGTCTTCTAATCATCAAGTATATCTTACTTCTCGCTATATAGTTGTAGTTGTTGGTCCTAGTTTAGTACTGTCTAACTTCCATTTCAAAAGACTGTTTTGTATCACAATCTTCATTCTACTGTTATGTTTCTATATTACACTGATCTTCGATAATTCGCTATCGCATTTATGTTCCTCATGTTTGTATTTATACGGCTACTACTGATGATTATCCTACTAACGCGAGGGACTTGTCCCATGGATAGTAAAAAAAAAATTATGTATCTATCCATCTATCTATTCATGAACGAACCGTTTTTTTTATCAATTATTCCATGTTTTGTTTTGTTTTGAAGATAGAATTGCCTATAAATTTCAGTTTTATTCATGTCAAAAACTTAAAGTCAATCGTATGAATTTATATATCCATAAATCCGTTTGTGCAACATTTGAAACATTGAATTTGTTTCATTTTGATTGGGTCTCCTGATCTGGCAATTGTACTGCATACAGTTTTCACTCTGTACATGAAAATATGAGGAGACAATTTTTCATCGTTGATTTTCCGACTCTCCAAAAGTTGATTTTAAAAACTGCAGGAATAAAATCAATTGTCCGCATTGATAACTTTCGCCCTCCTTCAATTCCACCATTAATGATTCCTCCAGTTTAAAAGCTTTCTAAATTTGACATCCTACCCAACGTTGGTTTAACAGAATATGATATCCCTTACTGGCTCCAATCGGCAATAAAAGAGAGGAAATTCCATCAAGGTATCCGGCTTTTCGAAACCCGAAGTTAGTCATACAAAAAGTTGAGCGAGACAATCCAAAGTACCGACACACCCGGCTCTTGGGACTCAAAGACTTTAATTAATCCTTCTGGGTGGAGGGGATTATCTGCAGATGTCGTGTTCATTGCCAGTCGTTAACTCAGTTCGTTCCAGACTCGTACATACTTCGGTTACAACTTCACCATGATCGTCTTGCGAATGTGTTGGATGGGCGATGGCTGCAATTGGAAACGTTTTGAGTGCTCACGGAATGGGGTATGAAAAAAAAACTTGTCACATTCTCGAGTGGCTGTTCCTTCAAGCTGTTTCCTTATGTTCAATTTTAAAGCTTCCAAGTCCGAATACATTTCTCTGTAAAATTTTTGTTGTTTGGGTATAACGGATCACGCAATGATTTGATGTTAAGGTCGATGAATTTTCCAACATCGGAATAAATAAATTCCATCCAATTTCAACACATCGAACAGCATCTTCTGGTTTCGAAGAGCCATTGAAATAATGTGTGCATGGATATTGGGAAACGTTCGATAAACTGTTCATGAGCTGAAA
Source organism: Neodiprion fabricii (assembly GCF_021155785.1). Lineage (NCBI taxonomy): Eukaryota > Metazoa > Arthropoda > Insecta > Hymenoptera > Diprionidae > Neodiprion > Neodiprion fabricii. Next base: position 19,130,119 of record NC_060243.1, read on the forward strand.
CTCAGTTGATTGAATCCGTGAATTACGACTCTACCAAGCGATGTGTTGAGTTTAATTCACCCCTTGCCTCAATTGACGTTGAAATTTATAGCCACCCACTTGGCAGACACGCCGTACGCCTTCGTCAATTTCAAACCTGTTTCAAAATTGTATACGTAATTATTACCCTCGGTGTTACCCGTAGACCAAAAACCGTCTTGACAGAATAGCTGCTGCTGTCATTTTGTACCCGTGTCACAGCGTACGAACGGTTGTCTGCAGATTTTGATTTTTGGCTTGGAATCCGTATCGCTAGTTTGGAATGAAGATATTTTTCAACCATTATCGTAGTTTCAATTTTTTTCTTCTTTTTTCCCGGAGAATGGGCTGTTTATCTGATTCCAATGAAATATAGCGTACTTTGTTGATGAATGTATCTTCTCTTATCGGTTTCTCTGTTGATGAAAATAGTTTTAAAAGCAAATCGCCACATGACGCGATAGTGTTACGTGCGGTTCTGGAACGAGAAAAAGTATTGAGGAGATTGTTTGTGGAAATTCAATATTTGTCAACCTTGGTGTCAACATTGCTTGTTATTTGATTATTCTCCCATGTCAGCTTAACGCTTGACATATTCGCAAAATTTGTTGTGACAGCGTTGAGAACTCTTGTGTCGCCCCAGAAGTTTGTTCAATATCCTGATGACCCAATTTTGACGGGATTGAGAATCCAGAGAAGCCTGATTGAAGTTCAGAATAGGTTGTAACGTTCTGAAAAAACTTCACGGCGTAAGAATTAAGTGACTACGTTAAGAACGTTCTATATCCCGACGATTTGATTACGATGGAATTTAGGTTCAAGGTTGAGTTTTCACGTATCTTGATCCAAAGAAATGTTTTGCAGTTGAAAAAAAGTTTTCCTTCAACCGAAATGGATGTTAGATCTGAAGGGTTGAACTATTTCCCGGGATGGTTCGGAACCAGCTAATCCTAAGCTAATCAACGCAAATCGAAACTATCAGATAGTTTGAGGAACGATCAAAGCGAAACTGATCGGGATTTTGGAGGAGGAGGGAGAAAGTGCAGCGCTGCAGGATCGATGCAGCTTAAGTGGAACACGTAGTCAGGTGACTGGTTATGCATTACCTTCCGTCCATATGCACTCCAAGGTCCGAGTTATGCGCAGACGCGATTGTAGCGATGGTTTTGGGGGCGGTGCGTCTCTCGATGTGCTAGGGACTCTGAGAGAGTGTTGGCACTGAAAGTAGGCTCCGGAAAAGACGCTTGGAAAATGAATAACTAGCCGAAAAGGGTAGAAGTGAAAAATTTTAATTTCAATCTTCAGCCTGTGACTTAAATCAGATTACCATACATTGTCTTGGTTTGTCGTGTTTACGAGTAGAGAGTCGTATAAATAAATGGGCTAAGAAACTAGTTTTCACGATTTCTGCGAGTACCTCGATGGGATTCTGAGACATGGATATTCATGTTTTGAGACCTTCGTATCAGAGTTTGTCAAGATTTACTTTTATAGCTGTTTTTTTATTTTATTTTTTTTATCAATCGTACAGTTATTGTGAACGATGCAAGAGTTTATCAATTCGAAATACTTCATACGCAGCACGTGTCACCCATCTGGTTTAAAGGGTTTCAAGTTACCAAGGTTTTATTGTCCAATTTTTCGAACAAAGTCGTGAAGATAAGTTTATGTACCTTATAAAGACTCATGAAATGGGACTTCACGTAAATTTCGGTGTCTCGGACCTCAGCGAGATGTTTGCTTGAAAATGTGAACATTTATTTTTTTATTCAATTAATATTCATTCACACGGCGCTTTGTTTGAGAACATAAAAAAAAAAAAAAAAAAAACTACATGATTATGTTATTTGAGAGACAAACTATGCATCAAAACTAAAACTAGCCGTCAGATCTTATAGGCTCGTTATTCGGTAAAATCACGAGTATCGGGATTCTCTGCAACACCGTATGTTGCTTGTTTGCCGTTTTCGCGGAATACGCGATGAGCAACAGCCTGCAATAAGAGGCGCCTTATTTTCTTTATCATTTCACCACATGCCGGACTGCGAACACTGCGTCATCCAGATCGTTAGAGCCAGCTGCTGGCTCCAAAGAATATCCGAGCTTTTTTGCTCAGGGCACTTGAATTTCTAGCGGCGTACTTTGGCACCCCTTCTCCACCCGGCAAAAAGTTACCTTTGAGTGTACCGAGTGCGAGTTTCTCACCCCGGCAAAGTGAATATACGAGTTCAGGGTTGACTTTAATAAGCTTTACCTGTGCTTTGAATTAATCAATACTCTAGATCCGCAGTTCAGCCAACGAGTCGCTGGTAATTCAAGGCTCAGGGTGACTCGAGAACAATTATTTATGCTCCGATACAGACGCCGACAAATTATTCTCAAGGTCAAAGGTTTTTGTACACAGGGTCCAGAATCGAATTTCCACGCTGAATTTCAATGCGATTTTCAGTATTCCGATCGGTGCAGCATTTTGGTGCACTTTAATTTTTTTTCCAACGTTTTTTGAGGTGGAATCTCAGATGATGGCAGCTAACAATCAGGTATAAACTAATATCGTATTATAATAAAATCAATGCATTGTCACAGTATTTAAAATGCCAGAGAAAAAAACAACCGGTTCAAAAATCATGTGAAAACTTGCAAAAAAGAACGGCAAAAGTTTTGACATATCTACTCGCCAAACAATGCGAAGAAGTGAAATTTATGCATGAGAGAAAAAATAAGAGAGCAAGGTCGGAAAAGAAAGTAGGTAAGTAAATGCGAAAAATTAGAGAAACAATTAATACAAACAGAAAAAATGTTGAATATCAATGTCGTGAAGTAATGTTTTCAACAAATTTCTCAGTATAAAAAATTATTCCAAGTTTGAAGAAAAATTTGTTTTTATCCAGCCGGTGATTCCATTTGGTCTCAAACGACTGTAAGAATACTTAATTATACACCGCAGTCACGATTTAAATGAACGTAAAACAGTCAGTCTCCATTCGAGGGGTCGGTTTTTTGGTCCTGTACATTATGCCTGGTTCCAGAATCCCGGCTACAGTGAGCTCGGGAGCCTCGTTTGGATACCGGGTCTTCGCCAATTTCTTTTTTTTTCGCGGAGGACGCGAGAAGGAGGGGATGGAGCACCGAGGGTGCAGTCAAGTTTTTCGTAAAACCGCGCGGAGTAAACAGGGAAGAGAAAGTAATTGCCGGAGGTGAAATTGAGCGACTGGATTTCGTCGGCAATGGTCGCGTGTATCGTATCTCTTGTATACAAATATACACGTGTGTCTTCCAGAGATTACACTTCGCTGCTGCACGGCCTAGGCCATAATGTCGGTTTCATGACTACGTGAGCGAAGAGTAACAGCCGCGTATAACAGCGCCGTCTTTTGACCCTCCGATGAATAACCGAGGTCGCAAGACTCAAGGACGCTCACGGCTCCGGGGGCGGGTGGCAGTCGGCCAATAATACGCTTGACGCATGGCCTTACAGCCTCCCTACTGGATCATCTGCCTTTTATTAAATTGCAAAAACAAGGATTATTAAGAGGGCTAGAGAAATAGAAGGGAGCTAACAGAAATGGAAATTGATGTACGAATAGGTGGGAAATCGAGTAATTTTCTTTCACTGATTTCGCAGCTGGCAGGTTTATATTCGTGCTGAAATCATGATCAAACGATTCTTGCCATCATTTTGTTTCATGTGCGATATTTTTCGATCAATTGTCGGCATTTGAAGTTATTTTATGGCCGGAATAAAATCGCAGGTGGGACAACAGCGGCCATTTTGATTTGGTCTTTCTTGTCGGTTCGCAACTGTTAAGAAGTACAAAATACTCGGTTTTTCTGGAATCGATCTAGTTTTCAACTGATCTAGAATAGTTCCTTGCTGGATCTTTTAGCTATTATCAAATCGGAAAACTAAGAATTATTCAGAAAGAGCGAGACAGATAAAAAGAGAGAGAGAGAGAGAAGTGAAAAATCAGAAATGAACATTCAATCACACTAGACTACGAAATCAATGCGAGCAATTTCGATAGATATTGTTCGATTAATTGATGGTGTCTTCAATTATCGTGTGGCCGAAATAGAATCACAGGTGAGACAACGGCAGCCGTTTTGTATTCAATCCTAATTGGTTAGCACTTGAAAACAAATTCAGCTCATCAAAGGTAGCTTGCCTTAAAAAATTAAACCTGAAGAGAATGAATTTTACACTTCTGCGCGTTTGGAAATAAGGTTTAGAATCACTATTTTTCGAAAATTACGTACTGAACGAACTATTTCATTCATACAAAATTACCTTTTATGTGAAAGGGAATTTGGCCATTTTGCATGACACTCAAATAAGACTGTTCACATTTATTTTCGCGCTTACTCTGTTATTTTTTTAAATCCGTGCATTGATTTGAGCTTTTTTATAACCGTGAAGTATTTCACGTTTTAATTTCAATCGTGAAGAAATCTAGAAATGTCATAAATATTTGCCAGAAGAACTTCCCAGATAACAACATGCGTGAAAATTTCCAGCAAAAAGACGGCAATGGTTGCAAAGCATTGTTAACAATATTAGAACAAGGTGTGTCCTTAATTGCTATCAAAACTCAAGCAAATAATTCCAAGTGAAAGCTGTCAGCAAAATATCTGCTAAATTACGCATCTGGGAATCTGTCAGAGATAACTAATAATATTTACGTATAACAAAAATAATTCTGACTTTAATGCGGGCAATTTTTCCACTCACGGTCTTCGGTAAAGATATTTCGGGGAATTTGTTGGGCATGGAGAACTTTTATGGAGGAAAAAAAAAATGTGACTACGCATAAAATGACGAAAAAGACAAGCTTTCAAAATGGCGCATGAGAAAATTCACTTTTTTGTCATCTCTTCATACGCCCTGTTTTTCGCACAGTTTACATAGCCCACGGGTCTCTGAAATTGAGGGTTTATTTAGAGAGTTCAAAGCCGGTTGAAAAAAGTAATTCACCGCCGAAAACGTTTGTAATCCAGGCTTGTTAGACGAAAACTGACACGGGTATGACCGGCGGCCCATTTAGAGTATGATAATGACCCCCCCAATTCCTGCAAGAGATATGAAATGTACCCAGCTTACAGCATTACTTTGGGCGCACGTATCGCTCGTTTTCGCGTCCCTGACACCACGTGAATTTATTTAATTTTCCCCATTTTTTAGGCCCACTTCTGCTCTTCGGTCACTTTTTTCCCCACCTCTTGGAAGGCACGTGTGACAGGCTGCTATGTTTCATTCGCGTAAACAGCGCGCGATGCGAGGGAATAACTTTGGACCGTTTCTGAATTAAAAAAAATTTTTTTTCCCTATAGTCGTTATCATCGTTTTTAGAAACTTTTTATCCTTCGCACTCGTCGAGTCCTGGAAATTATGCCGCGGTTAGCGCTTGTCATCCCGAAATTGGAGGAAAGCCAACACCGTTAATGAAACCAGATTGAAGAGGATATGGCTGAGTTTCAGAATTCAACTTGCCATGCTATTATTATCCCCATTATGTTATCAGAGAAGACATTAGGTGCTACGCTCGATTGATAAACGTGAGATCGTGATTCATCATGGTGGATTCACCAGGAAGATTCGTCGAATTCGAAGCAGTGTAACTTTTCTTCGTCTTTCAGACTTTGATGTCCAATCTACATTTTACAGGTGTCTCAAAAAATTATTACGACAACCAATGGATTGACAATTTTCTGATTTTGACGTGAACCAGATTCTAAAATTTCAGAATCACAAAAATCATCGTGAAGTTTTACTTTTATTTACTTGAATCAGATAGGATTTTAAAGTTTTGGAAATTGTTTCACGTTGTAATTGAACGCTAGGGAAATTTGAAAAGTTTCTAGTCATTTTTCAGAGGATTTTAAAATTGACTCCGTTCTACGTCATAGGATTTTAAGCTTTCCAAAACAGGATAATGAATTCAAAATATTCTGGCGAAATTCACGTGACTGAATGTTTTCATGCAATCTGAAAAATTTCAACGACTGGTCAGTACCACTAGAGTTTGAAAGTGATCGAATCCCTCTGAATGACGTTGATTTTATCAGAAGAGAATTTAGTACGAATGAATCTCTGAAGGTCTTTCGATAAAATTCCAACGACCATTAAATTTTGGCTTGATTTACTAGAGATCTTCAACCGACGGGTGGATTGAAAACATTACATATTCCTTTTTTAATACAGCATTCTTATTTTTTTTTTTTAACATGTCAGCACTCATTTTCATTCAGGTACAGATAAAACTGAAATTTCATCCTCGGAACATGACTCGATAGCTAATTTTGCATTTGCTACGCCGACGGAAATGTTTACCAAAGATTTTCGAAACATGTTAAAGCGCATCAATCAACAGATTACTCAGCACAGAGATTTGCTATGTTATTATTCATGCGTGTGTAGCCTGACCTCTTGGATGATCGATTGGATTGAGCCAGCGACCAGAAACTCGCTAACTGTCGATGACAGATTGTCAGTTGGCTTTTCACCCGATCAAGTTGCGAAGTACCGCAGCAACTAATGCTTCTGATCCCAAATTCGGGAAAACTTTGCGGTCAGGATGTGATGTTTTGACAGTATTCAGTTCCGCAGATTCATCGTCGACATTTTGGCGGTCCGGATAAATTTTGATATTTCTGTCACATCGTTTCTCGCCTGCTGCCGACTATCCTCACAGATGATGGAATTTCACTCACTTCCGGGAAACAAATAATATTTAACACACCAAAAATGTATTTATATATAATATACGGGATATCCCATGTGAATTTAGTAGCCGAATGATCATGACATTTTTGATCTCATGATGAATTTTTTCTGTGTACAATCCTTAACAATCTTAAAGAAAAATTGTTTTTTTTTATTACATTTTTCAACGCAAGACACAAAACATTCTGTTTTCGAAATAAGATATTTTCACGTAAGATTAAGAATGAGATCGCTTTTTTAAAAATTTTTTAAATAATGTTTTCTATTTATTAATCGTTTTTTTCTACTTTCATCCCTACTCAAAACTTTTTGTACTATTTTGAAAAAAATCGTGAGTGTGTTTTAAGACTAGAGATAGAATTTAGAAAAATCAGTAATCTAATCGGGGTTACGGTATGTATGATAATAAATTTTGAACAGATAAAAAATAGAAAAACTGTTTCGAAATTTAGAAAAAAAACGTCCCTCCACTTTGAATCTTGTGTGAAAATGTTTTATTTCGGAAACAAAGTGTTTGTTTTTTGATACCGTTTGTTCGGTTGCATGTTAACCCAGAAATTTCGTTGCCAGGATCAAATTTAAGTAATTACAAAGAAATTTTTTCCCGAGCGTTGTGAGTGAAACAGGCAGAGAGGATTTGAAATTGGAGCTGTAGAAACACAGATTAATTGAATTCGTCAAATTTGCTTTAATCGCCTTTGTCCTCGACACGGATTGTGTAAATGCGCGGTGCGGTGGACGCTGGCTAAAATCCGGGTCTGCTCTCCGTCAAACAGCCGGATACTCGCTCCCCGATTTAAAACTTCAGCCCCTAAAAGTTCCCGCTGTCCGTGCGGAGAGTTGCAGCGCGTTGCGGCCGTTGCGAAGAGCCGAGGACCCGTCAGAGTGTAATTAAATTGGACCTCGGGGGTCATTAATTACTGTTTGACTGTTCGACCGCAATACCTGCACGTTTCCCTCGGCATTGTATGTCTGCCTCGGAGAGAAACGAAACGCACAAAGCAAAATGCGCCCTCTTTAGCACCCGTTGATCACTCGAAATCGACATTTTATTACCTAGTCAGCCAGATCAAATAGCGATGATAAAATTATTCAACAGTTCGTCGTTGATGTCTAGATTTTTTCACGTCATCTGTTTTTCATAAATCAGGTTTCAGCCCTTTAGTGAAATTCGTCAGCGATACAGCGGTTTCAATGAATCGATCACAGGTGTTCCTGTTTTACCGACAAACTCAGCTATTCACGTATTTCACACTTTTTTCTTCCTTTGGGCGATGAAATTGCATGGAACTTCGGGAAATTGTAGGGTCTAATGATCACACTTATTTGGCCGCTGAAAAATTTGCGATAAGTTCATGGAAAAAATCCATATCGTTAGTAAGCAGTTGTAAGAAATAACCTCAAAGCGAGCATGCTCATTCAATTCCAAATATATTTGAAGTTTGTCCGCCAATTTTTCGAACTTTTCTCAATGCCCAATCGAGTGCACTTGCAAACTCGATGATTTTCTAAATTTTGTAATCATTTTGTTACTTAAAAGGGATAAAAAAAAGTGTAAAATACCATTTGCTTATTCGGTCGTTATTTCGACATCCCTTAAAGCTGACTGGATCACGAGGTCACGAACACCGTAATTATGATAACTTCTATAATTCCAGTCTCTCAAAATTAGAAAAGATAACAAATGTTTGCTCTGAATTTGACTTGATTATCTGCAAAATTGAATTGGTTTTACGTTAATAGCGAATTATATGATTCACACTTAATGGGCACGAAATGTTCTAGGATAACTGCTCCGTAAACCTCAAGTAACAATAAGCGAGCCCACAGTGTGCGGTTAACAATGAAAAGGAGAAGTGTGAAAAGGGTGATTTATTCCCGCTGTCCCCGTTTAGCCGAACCCAACGACCTTACTTCATTCATTCGCTTATTTGCTTTAACCAGGGAATTAATCGATAGGGCAGCTGCCAGCTTTTCTGATCCAGTTTTCGAATCGCGAATAAATATAACAATGGGACTGGACCGGCGGCTAATTGGCGAGAAACGTATGGAATTTTCGTGAGCGGATTTTCAGGAAATTAATTGCTAATTTAACACCGTCAAAATTCAGCGGCTACAGGCCTCCCGATCAAAATTAAATTCACGCGGATCACAGGACGAAGTTTCTTTACCATATTCCTGATTTCTGCCGAATCGTAGTTAAGTTATGAATTTTGTTATTTTGGGGCTTTTTATAACCTTTCTTTTTTATATACAGGGTGCCTCATTTTAATCAATCCAGTTAAATATCTTGCGAACGAAAAATGTGTGTAAAAAACGTTTTAGACAAATGTTGTTAGGTTTAAAGTCAGAAAAAAGATGACAGAGTCAGATTTTCCGTAAATGGACCCGCCGAAGTCAGATGAAGGTCAACTTGGTTTTTCAAACGGAACAGTATATTTTTTTTATCGTCATCAAAAAAGAAATCAAATTCTGCACCAAAAAGTACGATACACTTGCCACCTAAACTCGATTAGTGATCAGATCAAAACATTTTTCACTAACACTTTCGGTTGTCGAGATATTTGACTGGATTGATTAAAATGAAAAACCCTGTATATATTTTACCTTCCTTGTTGAACGGTCAAATAATTTATCGGATCTGACTTTGGGTCAGAACTTGTTTGCGCGACGTATCCTCAGCTTCATGAAATATGAATCCGTTGGAAAAACTTCAAGATTCAGAATTTACAATGAGTGGAAAAAGAATAAAAGATACTTAAAGTTCAGGGGCATCAAATACATCAACGATTTGTTGATTTCTTCGCGCCATTTGTTCACTTTACTGCTGTGAACTTGTCTGAAATAAGCATAAGACGAAGCCAAGATAGCAAAATAGCCGTGATAAGCTGATGGAGGAGTGTAAAAGAATTGTCGAAGAAACTTCACGCCGTTAGCGGTCATAGAAGTTGAAAAAATGTTGACATTCAGTCGGAATTCAGCGATCCCGATTTTTTCAAACGTTAAATATCACGCCTATAAATCAAATTCCATCAAGTCACCCGCTGTATCGCTTGATTTTCTGATTTTCAATGAGCTAGAAATGTCGTTTACGTTTAAGGTAAAAAGTATCTTTCGCAAAACAACAGTTTTCAGGACTTACAATCACGAAAACATTCCCATCTGTACGTTTAAGCAGGATTTTAAAATATAAAATAATCGTATTCGAGCATTTACTGGATTTTAATTTCACCACATTATCCTCTACCAACCCCCCCTCGCCCCGAATAAAAGTCAACCCTCTATCAGTTAAGAGCGATTTATAGTTAAACGTTAAGAAGAGCCAACGACTGTTGAACGTAGGATTTTAATTTTATCAGTGCTACGATTTGAATTGAAATACTTTACTAAAAATTTGTAGATGTGTTTTTTTTTTAGTTTGTTCGATAAATCGATCTAAATTTTTTCAGAGAGGTCGAATATTTAGTTGTGGTGAAATTTAAAGCTATTTTCATATGTCATACGATAGTACGATAATATTAGTATCTTATTTGTGAGTATTTTTGTTGGATTATGCTCGACAAAATTATGCGCGGAAAATATTTGAAAACTAAAAGGACCGATTACTTGAATAAAATCAAGATCGAAAAGTCACTTCTGAAAATTTTAAATGATTCATTCCGATTAAAAAATCTATTACATCGAATTTCAAAATGTAGAAACTCGAAATGCCGAACAGTCACAAAGCATAGGAAGTCAAAATACTTATGGAACTATCAGAATGAATAAGAATATAGCAAGCCAAAACAAAGAATGGTAAAAAAAATCGTATCCGGTTTCTCATACTTTTGATAAATTTTCGATGCAGTGAAATACAATATGAATGTTTTGAAAATTCGATATTGTTACGCTTCTATTTTCCGACCATTTTGTTTTCATCCCCGCTAAAAAAACCGTTCGGCCGAATTTTTTTACATTCAGAGTCACATATTCCGGACAGCCCATTGAGTAGAACGTTCTCCCCAACTTTGAAGCCATTGGACTCAGCGCGACACTGTTTACGCAGCAGTTGTACAGTCCCAAACCCTTCGGAACGCGGGATATTTTACCCGAGAAATCAGGAAATAACTTATCGATGATTCGATCAACGTCACTCACCGGATTTCGGCAGCATGCTGAGGGTCAGAGTCGAATTGTAGCGACTGAGGAGGGCGCCGATCTCCGTGACGTTCGTCCCGTGATCGCACTGTTCTCTGAGGTAAATTAGGACCTCGTTTCCTCGCTGAGAATCCCTCGGCACCAGGCGATGCTCCGAGGTCTCGGGGCGAGTCCAGTCGGCCCTTGCTCTCGGCCACCATACGGCCAGGATCAGAGCGGTGAACCACCACCAGCGAAGGCGTGACCAGCCGGGGGCCATGGACCCGGGGCTGATGGGAAAACCGGTAGCTCGCCACCCCGCGGGGCGTCAAACCACCCGCCAATCTGCGACAGAAGTGTTTCGTCTATTCAGGAGTGTCGTTGTCGATTCAATCGCGCTGACAAGGCAAGCACACGAGATGCACTCCACCGATCTACTTCGTTTTTGGATATGTTGTAGTACATTGAAAAACGTTGGACACGTGTTTTTTCTTACGTGCCAACTCGGCCGTTCAAGGGTTGAAAAGCACACTCAAAGTTCATCCACGAAAATCGATTTTATAGGATTTCTCGATAAGCAGGTCCAATTTTTTGATGACACCATTCGGTGATTATTCACAACCGACGGATGATAGTACAGTAATAAATATTGTGCATTTCACGACAAATGATTGTATTTTTATATCCTGAAAATCACGCACGCAGCGCAACTATTATTCCCTGAAAGTACCACGAATATTGAGTATCTCTTACGAATTGTGCGGAACAATATCGAAAATTAAAAAAGTTATGTACTCCAGGTGAAAAAGCGTAAGTTTTTGCAGATTTAGTGTCTTTGGATCTTTTGAGAACACATATTGACACAATTTTTTTTTTTCTTTTTTTCAAGTTGTCGGTCAGTTGATTTACAATGTTTAAGGCACGTCGAATAAATGCACAAGGCCCATGAAAATCAAGAGGATTATGGTTACAGTTTGCCACATTTTTTCAGTTCATCGATATATTGTTGCACGAACGTAAAATTGTGCGAAAATGTTAATTCAAGTGTTTACCATGGTAGAGTTGGTGGACGATTATTATGATATTTTTGAAAAAACTTAAACTGAGCTGTTGATAGCAAGAAATAATGTCAGAGATTATATTCTATATTCTGAAATGTAAATACTGAATTTCGATCAAGTAAAACGCGAGTAAATATTGTGCTTTCGGGGAAATTAAAAAACGTATATGGTACGACTCATTCGAAATAAAATGGGGTTCTTATTTTACGCTCGAATAAACGCCTGACGGTCAATTTACGTCATCGCATGGTGAGAAGCTCGTTTCTTCCCTGTCAGGATATTACTCTTGACATTCGAGTCTATATTTCTTCCAAGTAAGGGCAAGATAACTCAATTTTCTTCCTTTCTTCCGAAGTGAATTTATGGACTGTGGCAAGAAGCAGCAAAAGTCCACCTTGCGTGGTTATCGAATAGTTCATAAATTTCTTCTCGAAGAAATCTTCGAACCAACCTCTGAAACATCTTTTGAGACAACGCTTTACAAGTTTCAAACTCATTATGCGATCAACTCTCAACGATTTATTTTTAAAGCTACGAACCGTTTTCAAAAGTTTTTTTTAGAATTCTACAATTTACTGCAAACTTGTTGACGAATCAGAGTTATTCGATTTGATTAACACTTTGATTAGGGTTTCCGCAAATTACGTGAAATATTCCTCAAAAAAATTGTACACAAACTTCTTATAATTCTGAATATATCCTTGAAGTGTTTACACATCATATTTTTAATATTAAATGGAGATCATAGTGCAATTTAATTAGTTCGAGTAAAACTTTCGTTTTCGAAATTGTTTTAGATATCTGATATTGCAATGATTTTGTCATGAAATGATTTGGAGATTTTATCGAATTTCATATAAATTTGTTAATTTTAACAAACTTCGAAAGTTTTGCAGAATTTTATGAGATCTCATAATATTTACTAGTACTTCCTGAAAATTCCGTGGATTTCAATGACCATTTCAAATACATTTTTCCCATTAATACTTTCCACATTTTTCTATTTTTAAACACCAGTTTCCTGAATTCCTGGACGTTTTTGACTTCCATTCAATTCCCAACGATTTTTCATCAACATTGAAAGCTTGACCAAAGTTTTACTGAGTATGTAAAAAGGGGGGTCTTCAACTCATTGATTATAATTGACGAAAATTTTCATTGATTTCTCGGATTTCAAGAGTTTAACTAAAAGTTCCACGAATTTCATTACAATTCGACCAATATCGTCGCTACTCCGAGTTAAAGTAAAATAGAATTGAAGATTGGACTGACCTTGATCTTGTTGCAGAGAGCTTGCAGCCCGTGGATTCTTCTACCTCTGAATTCGAGGCAGCTTCCTTTTCCTCATGGTGACGATTTTTCTTCCCGCCTAATTTCGGACCGGACGAATACGGGCTCGCACTTTTGCGTGAAGAAATAAGAAAAGAGAAAACGAACACAAAGACCAGGAAGAAATAGCGCGAGTCGATTTATGCAGATCGAGTGACCGCCTTTGAATTTCGGAACTCGATTGGTTTTCTTCTTTGTCTACATTCTGCTTCCTCAGTCGATAAAATCCTCAAAGAGTTCGGACAGTTGAACGCGGCTTGATGGTTCTTTTTTACTCTTCTTATATCTCACGAATCTAAAACATAGTGAAAGAACAAAAAGAAAGAAGAATTATTCACTTGTGCAAAACTTTTAGCGTTGAATCAAAAAACTTTAATCTTTTACGAGAAACTTTCGACAGATTTTAGAGAATCGAAGAGTCGATCTAGAAATTACATGGTTTTTTAAAAATCAACTCGGATAACTTCAGTTAAAAACTATACTATTGTTTTAACATATTTTGGAGCGTTTTTTTTATTTATTTTAATAGGAACAATTTAGATATATGGGCTATTCCGCGTCAACCGGATCAGTCATCTCTCAGATATTTTTTTAATTTGGCATGTGGATTGTATGTGAGGAGTTAGATTTTTGTGCCAAAGCGCGAATCTCATAATGCAAAATTCGATTTTTTATTAACAATAACAAATTAGACTCCCATTTTTTTCAAAAATTCATAACTTTGGCAGAAAATTAGATACAATATATATTTTTTTTTCAAATTACGCGGAAAGCTCCATAGAATTTAAAAAAAAATACGAAATGTTGAAAAAAAGTTGTTATCAATTGTTTATTTAACAATTAATTTTTCAAAGATTTTTAAAACAGTGACTGACACGATCAAAAAATTTTTTTTAAATTCTGACATGTTCCTCGAACTGTACTACAACCTGTGAATTAATTCCAGAGGGGTGTTTTTCTTCGTTTTCGAGTAAAAAATCATTAAAGGTGTCGATGCGCACGAAATTGCGGCGCGCCGAGTCTCTACGTAATGGCGGGCGGCCGGTTGTCGTCCACCGCTACCCCGCGGTGGCGTCGCAGCGTTATTTTAGAGTCATTTTCACGATGTAGGACATGATTGAAGAATCTGAAAAAAATACTGTACCTTCACAAGGCCTGCTCAAAGCGATAAGTGAAGTTTCAGGAATGTGTTTTTATTTTAAAATAAGTAGCAAGTTATGTAATTATTATCATTTATGTGCACTCTCATGGTGTGTAACCGTTATTTTGAATCTCTGTAATAAAAAAACGGTGAAAAACACATTCTTGAAACTTCACTTATCGCTTTGAGCAGGCCTTGTGAAGGTACAGTATTTTTTTCAGATTCTTCAATCATGTCCTACATCGTGAAAATGACTCTAAAATAACGCTGCGACGCCACCGCGGGGTAGCGGTGGACGACAACCGGCCGCCCGCCATTACGTAGAGACTCGGCGCGCCGCAATTTCGTGCGCATCGACACCTTTAATGATTTTTTACTCGAAAACGAAGAAAAACACCCCTCTGGAATTAATTCACAGGTTGTAGTACAGTTCAAGGAACATGTCAGAATTTTAAAAAAATTTTTTGATCGTGTCAGTCACTGTTTTAAAAATCTTTGAAAAATTAATTGTTAAATAAACAATTGATCACAACTTTTTTTAAACATTTCGTATTTTTTTTTAAATTCTATGGAGCTTTTCGCGTAATTTGAAAAAAAAAAAAATATCGTATCTAATTTTTTGCCGAAGTTATGAATTTTTGAAAAAAATGGGAGTCTAATTTGTTATTGTTAATAAAAAATCGAATTTTGCATTATGAGATTCGCGCTTTGGCACAAAAATCTAACTCCTCACACACAATCCACATGCCAAATTAAAAAAATATCTGAGAGATGACTGATCCGGTTGACGCGGAATAGCCCATATCGGAGAATGGTTTTGCAAGAATTTAAGTGGGATTAGAAGAATCATGGAAAGAAGTTCAGGGTATTTTGAAATGTATTAACGGACGAGTGCAAAATATTCTTGAATTGCGTTTAGACAGATTGTACGGATGAATTTCTCAAGATTTTAGATCATTATGAATGATTTTGTCAGGAGATTAACGCAGATTATATAAAAATTGTAATGATTTCCAAAGACTGTAAATTATCGAAAATTATTACGTGATCTTGAATAGTTTTCTGAAATTGGAAATAAAACTTTGAAATCAGTTTGGCAGATTTCTGCAATATTTTGCAAGTAATACACACTCAAACATATGAACTACATCCACTGATAATTACGGTTAATTTCGACGTATACCATAACATAATATATAATCATGAACCATCAGATCCTTCCCCGAAGGTTTCATTTGTTAAAGATTGAATGAAAAAAACATGTAAAGCGTTGGTAATCAATCTTCTGCGGCAATGAAACGAGATTACAAAAAAATTCTTACACTTTCAAGGTGTGGAAGAAAGATCAGTGATTTCAAAAGAAGCGAAGAATATTAGCATCGAATCTCGAAACCATACCGAGTAATTTGTAGTTGTGGCTACTGTACGGTCCTTAACTATTTCAATGTTTTAATATAACAGAAAAATGTATTTCTGGAAAAAAATCAACATTAGTTATGTAGCTGTAACTTAAAATACAGTAATACGGTATTATCATTCTTTTTTTATTACGGTTAGGTTAGGTTTTACTATATTTTATCGTAAAAATTAAGATAATTTGATGTGGGTGGAATAATAAATTGATTTTCAATCATTATATGACTGAAAAAATCTATTAACTCGTTCGATTTTTTGTGCACTGTAGTGTACAATCTTGATTTTAGTTTTTTACGATTCTCACAAAATATACTGCGTATTACATAATTGTCAAATATATGAAACAGGGCTAAAACTTTCTGACACGTCCACCGCCGCTATTTATTTTGTAGAATTATTCTCGTATTGCGAGCCAATTGAAGATAAAAAAATAAAAAACTCAATTCCTGAAACATATCTAAAACATCTCAAAACTGTCCAAAAAGTGTTTATTCACTCAAATAAAGGCATTTTGAGTCAACATTTTCATTTCAAATTGAACGGATTAATCAAATGAACAAACTGAACAACTCTGATCAAATAAAACAGCCAATTGTATTGAATTTTGTAGTAATTTCAACGATATTCAGTATTATTGTAACGATGACCGCATTTTATAAATAAAATCTGAGTGACTGTAACAAACAAAAGTTTCTTCAGTGTGGGATGTTGGCGGGTGGAACACGCGGTAGGAGAGCAGCATTACCAAGGTTGGCGCCGGTTTCGCAATTCCGTTTCACGCAAATTGCCATTCGGCAAAGTTTTCCCCTTCTTACCTCTTCCGTTTCGCGTTCACTTAGGTTTATCCCGCCCCCTGTCTTACTTTTCGCTATGGGGGAAGAAAGAGCATGTCGCGGAGTCTCAGAACGCAGAAACATCCCCAAGCTTTCTTTGTCGAAATTCCGGTGTTGTACTAGGAATGACGAGCAGCCCCGGCCAGCTTCGTCTAACTGCCGTTTCTTCGTTTGCGGCTCATATTTACACCCCTAAAACTCGTCCACTAACCGAGAGACGGGAAAAAAACAAATAAAAACTTTTCACCCCTTAAGAGACGAGAGGAAAAAAAAAAGACAAAAAAAAAAAAAATGAAAGAAATAATACAGAAAGAAAACGGGAGGGATGAAAGAAAGCTGGAAAACAAACGGAGCGGAGAAGGAAAAAGAAAATATATCGGAGATTCAATCTCCGCATTCTAGTAGCGAATCTCGGTTACTAGGACAGGAAAAGTGGTATGGGGAAAAAACTGTGTTCCCAAAACTGAGGAAACAGATTAAAAGGAATAAAGCAACTAGCTTGCAGAGCTGTAATATGATATTTTATGGTTGACCGCAAAGTGCACTTTTTTTTTTAAATTGTTTCAAAGCTTTTGTTGCCGCGATTTTTTGTCAGTTGTATTTTACATCTGTCACATTTTGACATTGTTGTAAAGTCGAAACAATTGGAGAGAGAAATTTCACATTAAGAAAGTTGCGCGGCATTATAAACTGTTTTTAACGATTAGGGAATGAATTTTACATTCGTCTTTTTTTTCTGGATAGTTTCTGACGAGCGATGGAAGCAAAAAATTTTTAAATCGTTCAAGATATTTAAAGAACTTTTTCGAAATCAAAACATTCCCAAAGCTACTGAGAGTATTTTTAACGATTTCTGACAAGTAATTCAGAATTTGGAATTTAAACAAATTTGGAAAAAAGCTGCGAAATTTTTTTGATGTTTTTGTGTACGTGAATGTTATTTCATTACAGCATTCAATTCAATATTGCCATTTGATGATCATATAATTAATATCCGTGCAATGTTGTAAAATATAGTATTCACCGATACCAACATGATGAAAAACAAGGATTTCAGTGAATCTGTATAAAATGTTGTGCTGAATAAAATGTGCTATTGTAGAATGAAATCGAACGAATCTGCTAAACCTTAAAAAAGTTTGAATATATGACTTCAGTGATGAATGAAGATAAATGGATAATATATCGATTCACGGTCAGGTAATCTTAAGATTTTGAACAGTCGGTGCGCGAGATGGATTACGATAATTTTCTGGAGATATCACGATGTACTGATATTACGGATTTAAGTGAAACGTGACAAAGTGGTGCGGCTGCGTCCCGCGTATCTGTCATAATCATTATCAACCAGCCTCCAAACTCTGCCATTAATACTTGTTTGACGTCCTGGGGTACAAACGGTCCGACGCTTTTCTTCATTCGTTTGAAGTAATTTAATTAAAAAAAATCGGGTCTGTGGTGTCATCTGCCATTTCGATATTTTGCTATGCAACGTATATAGTTTCCAAAGGAATCTTTTTAAGGTCATGTAGTACTCCTACCTTTACTGACCGAGAAAACTCACTTTTTTTTCTTTATATATTAAATAAACAAACAAGCGAAAAGGTTTCAAATTTCTACGGTGTATCGCTCTTTTGTAGCAGAGTTTAGGGAAGTTATTCATATCCCGTAAATTGTGAAAAAAATTAAGAAGAAGGCTGGATTTGCTTGGTCGGTAAGGGTGGGAGTACTACATGATCTTAAGAACTTCCCAGACAATTTTTATTCATTTTTCATACCAATTTTTGTCACTGGGGTACAATCGACCCCAGGGTGTCAAGTATGTGATTCTACAGAAGTGTGTAAAACTAGAGTCAACTCTGACATGGATATAACTACAAAGTCAAATACTATACACGCTTTAAGATGTCTCAGAATGTGAGATTCGTGACGAGCTGGATGCGCAAGAATACGCGGCACTCCGTCTCACCTTTTTTGACCCTTCGAAATTAACCGATTTGAATCATTTTGATCTACCAGTCTACCAATCACTTGACTACCAGTATCAAGAAGTGCATGTATTCTAATCCCCAAAACAGTTACTAAGATATGTGGACATCTTGGTACAGTTGATCTTGAATTTTTTTGGACATTTTTTTCAGTACCAGTTACATCATAAGATAGGTCCGTAATATAATCAAAAGGGTCACGACACGTTATTGGACCTTGATTCAACGCGCCGATAGTCAGTTTAAATTTTGTTGTTGGTTATTACTATTGTTATTATTATGATTGCCTGTTGGTAAATGATATCCATTCGACCTTTGATTTTGTCCAAAGTAAGTAGGTGGCGGATAACTTGTGTTGGGTAAACAAACACTAACAGCTGTTGGTATAGTATTTTGAAAATTTGGATTCGTAGATACCCCGTTATGTTGACTTATCTGTTGATATTTCTGTTGTGCGTTAATGTGACCTGGTTTATTGATTTCGCTGGTATTATACGAATTGTTGTTATAAGACTGTGAATTTCGAGGTTTTTCACGTTCTCTTTCTTCATAAGTTAAATCTAGCTGAGCTAACGCGGCTTCAACTCTATTATTATCGGAAAAATCAATTGCCACTAACGCTTCCCTCACTTTAATCGGCATTTGTTGAATAATACTATAATTTATTCCATAATCCGACAACTTGGGTTCAAAATACTGAGCTTCCTTAGTTTGTTTTAAAAAATACGTTTGCAAATTATTTTCACTCCCTTTGAATTTGCGCATCGACCAACGATTTTTTTCCCTGATTCTTATAGCTACGGAATAAAATTCTTTCAAAAATGCAGTTTTAAAACATTCGTAATCGTTAAACCTACTTTTTTTTCCATCAAACCAAATCTTAGCTCTACCATCTAATGCACCACGAATAACTAATATTTTTTGTTCAGTCGGTACGTGTTTCACATCGAAATATCATTCTAAATCACTTGAAAATTCTCTAGGATTCGTGTTATCCTCCCCAGAAAATTTAGGTACTTTTATCTCTAATTGAAATGATTGCAATTGGTTTATCAAACCTCCTACTAACCTTCTTTCAATATTTTGACTTTGTTGAATTGGTTCTACTGCCGACAATCTTTCTACCAATTGACGTTGTCTATCATTTTCCTCCGTCAAACGTCGAATTTCTGCCATCATCGCGTCCTGCTGCTGCTTATCACGCAAAGACTTGTCCAATTCTTTTTGTTGGTTGGCCAATTGTTGTCGTTCTAGTCTCAATTTGTTCAAATCATCACCTCCTTCACCTCCCGTCGCATTGTCTTCACGGTCAGAATTTGAATTTGTCGAACCAGGTGCCATGTTTTTATACTGAATATTTCGGCCGCTACGTGTAGTTTTCGGTCTAGAAACTGGAGTTCGTTTTACTCTACCCATGCAATTAATTGAAAATTTTAAATTCTATCTTAACCTCTTAATCATTCACACTTTTTCCTAGCTTTCGAGCCTTCGCGTTGGGCGCCAATTTATAAGATTATTTGGAAATTAAAAATGAGGCTATATCAATGTTAAAAATCTTTTACAAAGTATGAGGAGTAGAGTGCAAATTTTAATTCATTTATAAATATGACTACACATGAGCCGTCATTATGTTTAAAATTCATTCATTCATCCATTCATTCATTCCAGGTGTATATAGTTAAAACGGTGTATATTGTTAAAATCAGTGTATATGGTTAAAAACAGTGTATTTTGTTAAAATGGGTGGACATCGTTGAAATTATAATGTATTGTCAATAACGGTTTTTCCTCGAGGCACTATATTTGTTTATTGCACTTTTAATGTTCTTCGTTTTATCGTCTCTTTTTAAATTTGCTTGGCTTTTCGAGTGTTTTAATTTTTAATTTAACAGGTATGTCCTCGCAGTTTAGATTTCCTTTATTCTCAGTTAGTCGACTATTTCAGAGAGGAACACCTCCGCACCTCCTTCCTCCTGGAGAGACGTAGACCAAGCCCCCTTAATTTTCTCCTTCTCAAATTTGACCAGGTTCCCCACTCCCTGGGTCTAGCCTAATCCGATCGTGCCGTCTTCATTGCGCGGTTATATTTGAACCATTACAAAACCAAACATCAATTCAGATTCATCAACAGTGTTCAAGCAATCATAGAAGATAGTCGTATTGCCAAATTTACTGAAAACACTGTTGAGACAAGATTCAAGAGATTTGTTTTCAATCTTAAAATTCTTGTCACTCTGTGAAAAATAATCTTGAAAATAATCTTAGGGGATCGGATGATTCATGAATGTGTGTCAAGTGAGTTTGTAAGCAAGAGCGATTTCCTTAAAAGCGTCTCTGAGCCCTTTACGAAGCTTCAATGTAATTGCCCCAAACACTTGACGGCACCTGTCTACTTTGGCACATGTAAGTACAAGAAAGCTCAGTTGCGGCAACAGAGTACGATCTGATAAATATATTATATATTATGGTTTACGGAGTAGATGAGGCTTGGAAAATTGTTCCTCTACAGAGTTGCAAAATGTCTTTCGGCATCGTCGTCGGTGAATTGTTTTACTTCTTCACGGAGATAATTTAATGCTAACAAAACAAAACGAAGACAAGAATTATACAGAATTTTTTTTTCAAGCGTTTTTTCTTTCATATGTGAGAAATTGGTAGATAGATGAATTTGTGAGGTCATCAGAACAGACTTGATCCGATTGAAGAGAAAATAAGTCGATGAAGCAATGAACAAATGAAAGATCATGTATTGTGTGAAGATTTTTGCCCGGAGTGAAAAATCAAAATATTACTTATTGAATTAGATTTATTGAGCTTGCTGTAAACGTTTTAGCTTCTTCGATAGAAAAAAGTCTGTCTCGTTATGCAAAACTACGAAGAAACAATAGGAGAGGAAAAAGCTGAAAACAATAAAGAGAACATACATATCTGCAAAATTTGAGGGTTAGAATATTTTTGGCATTGTTGTCGAAAGTTTCCCTGAGATCGCAGGACCAGACGTCACACTTATTTGCATTCTCTGAAAATCACCATAGTTTTACATAGTTTCACGTAATTTGACACATAACGTTTTTTTTTAAATATAAAAAAATAATACATACATGGAAAACGCTTACAAAATTAGCCACAAACTCTGCACATTTGTCACTTGCAACATTTTACGTACTATCTGCAATTTGCATTATTCTCCTCATTTTTACTTCTTTTTTAAATAAAGCCTCGCGGTTTGGAATTGAGAAAGATTCGTTGCAATTTAACTTTCAAGAAATTCGGTCGATAAGGAAGCGAGTGAAATTTATATGCAGCGATGTATGTCGCGAAAACGACGTCAAATCGGTATTAATTTGTGATAAAAAAAACACGATTTCATTGATGCGAGATGCTAACAAAGCTAAAGACTTTAATCGATGTTCCATTGATCCGCAGAAGTTGTAACTCGATTGTAAGTTGATTTTCAAAAAGCTCATTATGTTAAGCGTCCTTAAGCCTTCCTAAACTTTTCTATCCACCAGTTATGGAATGGTATACTGTCTAACAAGGAAGTAAACTCGTTGCTTCCTTTTTGCACACGATTCTTTATCTAACAAGAGTATGTTCCGCGTTTTTTCACGAAGCACGAAATTGAGGTTAGAGTCGCGTAATGTCAAATATGATCGCGATACCGCATGTGCGCAGTACAGAAGAGATCATTTTTAACTCTTAAGACTTAAAAGTGGTATTTTCAGTACTCTGCGCATGCGCGTTCCTAGGTTCACTCTACCTTCGTAGAAACTGGTACTTTGTGTACGGAAAACACGCATGGAAAAAAGCGTAAGACATGTTCATGTTACATAAAAATTCTTGGTCAATTTATATGCCAAATAAGTAGATCGATCGTTTAAAATATGAATTTTGAAGGACAGACAGACAGACGTCCGTCTGGCCGCAAAGAAACAAAAGAAAACACTTGATTCCTGTATCAAATTTATACCAAACCGTAAAAAATATACGGATGCAATCAACACTCTTGAGAACGTCAGAGACTCAACTGATGAGAAAAAGAAATCCATTGTTTTTCCCCAAGAAGCTCGGAGGCACCTTTTTCGGATCAATAGCAGCAGTCTGGTACATGGGGTGGAAATTTATCAAAAGTCAGAAATTCTCAGGGTATAGCAAAGTAGACGCAGCATTTCAAACGATCCGCTCGCTATACCGTGCGACGCTTTCTCGACTCACTTATTCGTAAAACCTTGTTGCCTTTTTCTCCAGCGGAATCTCAGCTCATCGTCACGGGTTTCTCCCTTTAACCAATCTTAACCTAACCCGGCCTAACCTAACTTCAGGGGGTATATAATACGAGTAGACGGGTGAAAAAGTGTGTGAATTTTGGGAATTTATTACTCGATGAAAATTATTCGATTAAATTGGTGTTCGCTTTGTTCAGAAGTAGGTGTACCGAGCTTCATTTCCATATTTCTTTTATCTGAATCGATCAAAAAAAAAAAAAACATTATTATTGACAATAACGTAAGCCCTTTACTCAGTGACATGTTCCGTGTTATCCATCATATTACGAAAACGATACGACCGATTCTTTTAAAATTTGGAGACAATATTCTTGAACAGAGCGGATCCTCCGGACGACGATTCTACTTTTTCCGTAGAAAATCCGTATGCACTTCTTTAATATAACTTAACCTAACCTAACCTAACCTAATCCAACCTAACTTAACCTAACCTAACCCAACCGAACTCTAGCCGCCTCCCCCCCCCCCCCCCCGCTCTCTCTATCTCTAATGTGATTTTTCCTACATTTATTTTTCGCCCAAGACTCGCCATGGCATAATGAAATAAATTAATCAATCGATCAATCAGTCTCTCTCTCTAATATCAACTTGCGTCTGATTATTTATTCGAATACATGGCAGCTGAGTTCTTGTTACTATTAAAGTGTGGCGGAATAAACATTCGACGTCACGACCGAGGCGAGGTAGATAGTTCCATATCTTATGGACATAACTCTAGAGCAGCGGTGGGGGGAAACGGGTGGTAATTTTGAATGACGCATGGAAAGTTTATGCTGTATTGTGATGTTATAAAAGTATGTCGCGTGGCTTATGAAGTTGATAAAGCATCGTTGCGAATCGAAATATCATCCTGTCTCCTTTGACCGGAAAAGGGCCGCGGGGATGAAAGAGTGACCGGAAATTAATCTTTTCCACTGCGACGGGAGATCATTCCTTCCTATTCTATTTTTTTTTCTTCCCTTGCGATAAATCTTGGGCCTCTTGTTTAATATCTTGGAAAAGTAAATCGCTGGGACATTTCTGTAACAGTGAGTAGTTGCTCTTTTTATAAATGCAGTCTGATTGGTTAATACCGATGGAGTGTACGGTGTTGAAAATGATCATCATTCTCTACCAGCGCTTCGCTCGGTTCGCAGCACTTCGTCGATTCCGTGTAAAGTTCAGTGAAATTCAGATAAAAGGTCTTTTGTCAACTTCACTTGACATTTGACAAGGTTATTATGTAGACAGAAAGTGACTTGACGGGAATTGTTTCTACGCCATGATAACACAACAACTTACTTCAATCTGTTGAGTGAACGTGACAACATGATTTGAAATTATTTCACAAATTCATTACTTCATCGCCATGTAAACAGCGGTTCAAAATGACTTCAAATGGTTTTGTAGTCACTGCTTGATATGATGTAATATTTCAATTAATTTTACAAAAAAAAATTTAGAAACAAGATCATTCTAATGAAGTATGTACACTAGGGCAACTCGAAATAAAACATTTTTTTTCTGCTTCCATCCGCTCAAACTCTAATTTGCCACCCCAAACAAAACCATGCATCGTTTCAGGCCCGGAAAAAAATCCTAAGAGGTCGCAAAATTGAGTTTTCGATTTCCCATTCAAATAACACGTAGAAAACTTGACTTATCAGTAATTGCGTGCATTGCGCAGTGAAGGTAAGAACGTGCACTTACGAATTACCTTTCATGTAGTACGATCTATCTATCGAACGTGAAGTATATTTTGCCACAATTACAAGTCATGCCATCAATCTTCCGGTTATATTGTTTAAAAAGATATTTTTGCGCTTCAGAGGCGGTGCAAGCGTTACGTAAATTTTCTATTCTTCCTTGAATGTTGTTCTTCACTTTTGTGCCTTCGAGCAACATCTCGATACGCTACCGGAAGTCATTTTAAGTGACGATAGCCGGCCATGCACGACCGAAACGTCTTAAATAAATTTCACATTGCTGCAAATGGACCAGAACATTCAAGATTTCTTATTTTTCTGACTCGAATGTTGTGTATGTTAAGTTACTAAAACTAAGTTTCATACACAACATTGTAAGAGAAATAGAAAATCTATGTAACGCTAACATCACACGGTGCATTTCGACAAATTTAAATGATGTTTCATGAAGCGATCCTCACATAATATTGGATCTGATAAAGTACCATTCACCATTCAATGTCAAGTGGTAATTGAATATCAACTGCTAATTAAAATTGTTTCTCTTATCTGCATTTACTTAAGAGTATTAATTTTATAAAATTAAATTTCTCGTGTGGTTTCTGATGACTTATCACATACAAGAGTTATCAGATGATCGAAAACTGTGCTGAGTGAGGTGAAATTCGCAGTAGATATTGGAGTCTAAAAGAATGTCGTAGCGGTATAGATTCGGAAGTCTGTAAAAATAGTCAGCTAAGAGGCTTCCCTAACTTTTTCGAGGAGATAGACTGTCACATCGATTTTCGGGAGTGTCTATATCCCTTGAGGACATCTCCAGTCCGGTATTCAAACTTGTAAACAAAGCAACCGCAACCCTTATCACACCTAGATAAGCATCCTTCAAATTCCAAAAGTTTTCTTTTGTACAGTGAATTATTGAAGTGGGTATTGAAATATCGGTCTGAAATTTGTCTTAAACCTCTAAACCGAATCACTTCACGTACAATTTAAAAAGGTTTCACTTCCAGTGACACTCGTTCACCTCGAAACGAAGAAGAGATCGATTCATCAATTAAATTCAGAGCAGAAAACACACGTGTAGATTTTAAAAATAATTCGAGAACCTCCAATCTCCCATGATTAAAATTAGCATCCCAGTAAAAAATTATGCACTGTGTGAATTGGCATTGACTATCACAGCATGACATACGGAATCTTACGACTGGATCTTATCAGCCTCGTCACTGAACGGAAGAATTATAATCAGTTAAGGATAAACGAACTACGTGTTTGCAAATCAATAATGACTGTGCGAAGACTTTAACGGTTGGAAAATTTCCACCGTGCAATGAAATGTAAGCCAGATTTCGCTAAAGTGAGAAATCTACAGTTAATATTCTGCGGCTGATGAAAGTGATGACACTACAATGGAAGAAGAGTACCTTCAGAAGAATATGAACAGTCTGAAATCCGAGAGACAGCGTGAATTTGTATGCAGACTTTGGTCTTCCGTTATCGATGATTTCCTTATCACTACACTGCACATTGCACTCACAAATTTGTAGTGTCCTTTTTTATTGATTCAAGGTCTTGATAATAATGACGGTTATAAAAGAGAGACTTTGATAAGGCTGAGAGCCAGTTTGCCAGATAGCTCTGGCCGAAATGGTCTACAGTTTTTTTTTCACTTATTCAGACTCTTCTTCACCGAGCACGTGATTTTTTGAGAAGATTATTTACATCGATAAGAACCATTTGTTGATCATCTACGTACATATAAAAAATTAGAAAACTGGAGAAATCAGTCTGAGTACAAACAAATAAATAATTTACTGACACCATCGCTATCACTTCTTGTGTCAAACTGATATGTTCACAGCAATGGGACTTCTTGGAATTTTGTTCGTTCTTTTGATGACTGGTTTCTTCACTGACGGTGCGAACATTCTGGCGATATTTCCGTATCAGGGAAAAAGCCACAACATAATGTTCGAACCCCTAATGATCGGGTTGGCAAAAGCCGGCCACTCAGTGGATGTTGTGAGTCACTTTCCGTTGGAAAACCCAGTGACAGGGTTTAACCACACAAGCCTGAAAGGGACGCTTCGTTCTTTCGTAAACAAAGTACCCGTGGAAATAACGCTGAAGAATAAAGGAACCTTTCGCCTAATCCATTTTGGTTCTGCAGAAGAACCCGAAAGTCTCTGCGGCCTAATGAAGCTGCCTCAGCTGCAGGATATTATCAATACTGACAAAAAGTATGACCTAATGATCACCGAGATTATGGGAACGAATTGCTACCTCGCCGTAGCTCATAAGTTAAAGCTTCCGGTCGTCGGCCTTGTTACCAACGTCATGTACTCATGGGCTTATCCGCCGGTCTTCGGTGACACTCATCCGAGCTTCATTCCCTCTCAATTAACGGAGTTCACGAACGAGATGAATTTCGTCGAACGAGTGCAGAATCTTATAATCCACTTATACTCACAGTATCTGTTCTCTTACTATGACCAAACCGTGTCTGATCCACTTGCAAGGAAGTACGTCGAGGGTGTTCCGCCCCTCAATGACATCTACAATAACATCAGTCTGGTGATATGCAACAGCCATTTTAGTATCCATGGTGCCCGACCGGGGAATCCCGCCGTCGTTGAAGCGGCAGGTATTCATATAGATGAGAGCCAAACACTGTCTGAGGTAAAGTATGACAGGAATGAATTCTCGTTACACTTTGACTCGATGATAATCATGATTTTCCATGGGTTACTAGGAACTGGATTCTTTTCTCAATTCCTCGAAAGATGGGGTCGTTTACTTCAGCATGGGTACAATGGTCAGATCAGACACATTCTCGCCCGAGAAGATACATGCGATCTACGAAACTTTCTCTGAACTTTCGAATTACAAGGTACTTTGGAAGGGTAACTTGGATAGCTTACCAGAGCCATTGCCGTACAACGTTAAGGTAGTTTCGTGGGCACCGCAGTACGCTGTTCTCAGTAAGTGTATTCGTTTGGGCTTTTTCGTTTATACAAAAATTTCTACTACTTCAGTACTCTCATGAGTTCTTTTGCACGTCAACATGCTGTTTTGGAGCGTCATTTGCCTGCATGGGTAATGTAAGAACGAGGACGATTGGATGGACCCTAGTAAAATTCACTTTATTTCAGAGAGACTAACTATAAAGGACCGCTGTGGTGAAGATTATAATCCAAGTAACTTTACGGAACCCGACGATAAAACAATTAACTCCTGTGCATAAGTAGAAAAGAAAATTATTTTATTATCCGGTTCCGTAGAGTTATGTGGATTATAATTGTCACGCTAAAGTTAGGTCTTTTATAAAAAACGGAAGTTAACTGAATTTTATTAAGGGTCATCGAATTGGATGATATGGATCTGTCAAAAAGATGGACTCATTGAACACCGCGATCTATAATTTAAACCCTAGCTGTGGATGTCATGTTTCGAGATGGATATGTGCCTATAATTCCAGATTTTTTTGCAGGGCATCCAAAAGTCAAAGCGTTCGTGACGCATGGAGGTTTGATGGGAACTCAGGAGGCGATACACGCCGGAGTTCCAATGATTGGGATCCCGTTCTTTTCAGATCAGAAATTTAATGTAAAGGGATACGCGCACAGGGGTTTCGCGATTTATCTTGACTACCTGAAAATCAGCAAGGAGAGTTTTTCGAAGGCGCTTGCCGAAGTACTAACGAACCCCAAGTACCAATCGAACGCTGCACGATTTTCAAGACTGTTCAAAGATCGGCCACTTTCGCCATTGGACGAAGCCATCTTCTGGATCGAATACGTAATTCGGAATGGAGGTGAATCGCTCAAATCTTCAGGCCGTCATCTCTATTGGTTCCAGTACTACTTAATAGACGTTATTTTATTCCTACTCGCTGTAACCTCGCTCATCATCGCAGTCCTGTTCACCTTTGTCAGAAGAACTTTACGGATCATTACTGGTACACAGATATTTTCCAATCCAATGAAACAAAAGACTTCATAATAGACATATACATTATATATCATGTACTCACAAACAATTTTGTAAATATGCCAAGTGTCGATATATTTTTTAAGTAACAGAATAAAAGACTTTTAATTTTTAACCTAAAGGTTCATGAATAGTCTATTGAGCCCTTGCAAATGGATAATCCATTTTCTGGATGACGGGATAGCCATTTTATTACATGAGCCCTGGTTGCCATCGAACCTTCGTTGAAGTCGATGCCAGCGTATTTCTGAAGCCCTTCCAACATCCACCATCTTCCACTCGCCCTCGTTTTTATCCTGATTGGACCCTGTACCTTCTGAGTTATGTTTATACTTGAACTGGAGATGTAGGTATCCGTTTTATTCGGGTTATCGACTCATTGTGGTGAATTTCCGATTATTTATATCTTTCGTTGAGAGGAGGAGAAGAAAAGGTAAAATGCATTGATAAGTGTGATAAGAGATGCATTTGCACACTGATTAATGAGCTCACAAACTTACGATTCATCGGTAAACTTGTGTTGCTCTATGCTGCACTGGCCCAGTTTCAGAATATATTATTATTACAAGCACACATTTAACAAGAAAACATAAAAACTCACAGGAAATCGCATGAATTAAAACAAATCTGATAGTTCAAATGGGTAGGGAACATAAGGCCGGAATTATATATAAATGCTTGTAAGTAATTCAAGGGATTAACAATAATCTGATTAGAACGAATAGTTATCCAGTGCTGATTTTCCGAGGCCAAATCCTGATAAAGTGTTCAATGTATCACGTGGTGCTTAATGTTAATGTATCAGCTGTGGAAACTTTTGACGATAGCATCAGATACACCATGTTTGTTATTGTAATCTCAATTCGATACTAAAAAACTGTACTTTCCACTGCACACTATAAGTTACCATCACGATGAATCCTCCAATTGACTGGAACTTGAGGTCCTTCGATTTTTCTACCAAAAACTGTTAGAAGAGCCTATCTAGGACCGATCACATGGTTAGAATATTCGAATGTATCGCTTGTAATATTGCTTCGATGTAATCTGATTTCTTGATTATTTATCACGTGGCGGATGTCGGGTAAGCTCTCGTGAGATTACAATTATTCTACATGCCTGATGATGTAAGTCAACCGGTGTTTGAAGTGCACAGATACCTCACGCTTACCATTATACGTCACTGGAGTTATAATATAAGGAGCACAGTATCTGTACTTGGTTCAGTCCTTACGACAAGGCGAAGAAGACATTTGCTTTCTTATCAGTCTGGCAAGATGGAAGTATTTATTAGTTAGCACGAATGACAAGCCGTTGAATAACGTAGTAGAGAACTAGTCATTTGGCAAATTTCGGCTCATACTCCTAAACGTGTTGCATTCTTTCTACGTGAATTGTGGATACAATACTATTGGTAGGTAATCGAAAATGATCGAATAATGGCAATAGATCACTACACCTGCTTGAATTATAAAATGTGCAGACTAATGACTTACCACTATACGTGAACTCTTCTATGGAATTTGGCTTTTCATATTTTTTCGTAAATACAACTATACTATCATGAAAGTTGATGTCTTTGAAAATAATTCGATTCTAATACTGTTATAGCAATGGACTTTCGTACCATATTCCTGTTTCTGGTCGCCGGGTACGTTGCAGATTGTTCACGAATCCTTGCAATATTTCCGTACCAGGGTCGAAGTCACAACATAATGTTCGAGCCTTTGATGATCGGTTTGGCACGTGCAGGCCACACAGTTGACGTAGTCAGTCATTTTCCACTAGAAAAGCAGGTGGCAGGCTTCAACCACATTAGTCTAAAGGGCACACTGCCCTTCTACGTCAATAATATAACCGCATCACTTGCACGAAAACAGAATGGAGTGTACCAAACATTGGAATTTCTTTCTCACCAAGAACCCGAAAGCCTCTGCAGCCTGATGCGATTACCGCAACTCCAAAATGTCATCAATTCGGACACCAAGTATGACATCTTCATCACCGAGATACTGGGGTCAAACTGTTACCTTGCTGTGGCTCACAAAATGAAGATTCCATTCGTTGGAATCGTTACCAATGTCATGTACTCCTGGGCTATTGATCCTGTGTTCGGTGACGCGAATCCAAGTTTCATTCCGTCACAGTTGTCGACTTTTACAAACAAGATGAGCTTCTTTGAACGCGTGGAGAATCTCATGATTCATGTGTATTCAAAGTTTCTCTTCTCATATTTCGACAAAACAGTATCTGATCCACTCACTAAAACATACTTCGAGGATGTTCCACCACTGAATGACATCTACAATAACATGAGTCTGGTATTAGCCAATAGTCATTTTAGTATCCACGGTGTCCGTCCAGGGAACTCAGCCATCGTTGAAGTAGCAGGTCTGCACATCGACGAAACCCAAGTGCTTTCAGAGGTAAAGTATTAACGAAAATGTGTATGGGTGCATTGGTATCAAAAGCAACGCCTTCATTGCTTTTAGGAATTGGAGACGTATTTGAATTCCTCTAAGGATGGCGTGGTGTACTTCAGTATGGGTACGATGGTGAGGTCTGACACATTCCCGGTGGAACGGATATTAGCAATATATGAAAGTTTTTCGGAACTGAAAAATTACAAAGTCTTATGGAAGGGAAACTTGGAGGATATGCCAAAACCGTTACCATCAAACGTCAAGATAGTTCCATGGGCACCACAGTACGCAGTACTCCGTAAGTTTTCTTTACCAACAGTACAATTACAAACTACTGTGGTCCCGATGCCTGACAATGCTGCTTCGCGTTCTTGACGTTTACAAAATTCTGTTAAAAGCTTTTTGTGGTACTTACATTTCATTCATTACTTCTAATGGACTTACTTCTGATGGAAAAGCAATGACTCGGAACACCATGTGTCATGATCTACATTGTTATGTCTTATTACACGCGATTTAAGATGTGCAAGTAGTAAAATCGATGCGAGTACTTACAAATCATTTTCAATCAATTTCCTCAGGCCACCCGAAAGTAAAAGCATTCGTGACGCATGGAGGTTTGATGGGGACCCAGGAAGCGATACACGCTGGAGTTCCTATGATTGGGATCCCGTTCTTCTCTGACCAGACGTTTAACATAATGGGATACGTGCAGAGAGGCTTCGCCGTTCACCTCGACTACGACGATATAAGCAAAGCGAGCTTTTCCAAGGCCTTAACGGAGGTACTGTCCGACCCGAAGTATCAATCTAACGCAGCACGTTACTCAAGACTGTTCAGGGATCGTCCTCTATCGCCGATGGATGAGGCCATTTTCTGGATCGAATACGTAATTCGTAATGGAGGCGAGCCACTCAGATCCTCGGGTCGTCATCTTAACTGGTTTCAGTATTACTTGATAGATGTAGGTCTATTTTTATTGTTTATAACAGTCCTCGTCATTACTGTCGCATTCACTTTCGTAAAAAAAGTACTCCATTTTATTGCACGCGAACTGAGTTATGAGCATCCGATTAAAGATAAATCTTCCTAGACGCGTGTGTAAAATAGATATATTTATACTGTGAATATTAAGAGTAAGTTTATCTTCCAAAGTAGCAAGTAAGTATTCTAGAGTCTCGATCGCGCGAGCTCAAGCTTTCGGGTGAGTGGATGTAGGTTATGTCACATCGAACTTGAATAACCGCCCATCTGTAAGGTTTGGGTCAGCGTATTTCTAAACCTCCTTCAACGTGTACTATAATAGGCCCGTGGCCGTGCAAATGAATTACATTTTTGGACAACATCACCATCCACACAAAGTTCAATTTCAATATTGAATTCGCAGTTTGAAAATCATGAAATTTCAATTAGATCGATATTATTAAGAGTCCAATCATTAGTCATAAGGTACATTACATCGTTCCAAGAGATACCGACAAAGCGTGGAATTGTACGCGCTGATATAAGAGATTCACGATCTGTTGTCATTTGATGTAAGCGTAACCGTTATTTAGTCCATGAATTCGTCAAATATCAGTCATTATTGTGTGCTTGTTATATATGATGATTTACGAAGGTATTACTACCGAGATAGGGATAAATATTGAACGAAAATCCTTAATTGGTGTAAGCTTGACAATCTTGAGGATTCCACAATAGAATAAATATACTTATATTGACATAAATCCGACGAGATACGACCAATATACAATCAGACACAGAGGGCAACCTCAACTTTGAATAAGGGACAGTTTTTGCAATGAATTCACCTAATTAGCTCTCTAAATTTGTAAAAAAAAAGGATGTACAACATAAATCCCCTTTTCCAGATCGAATAAATGTTCAATTAATTCTTATGCATTCATACTCTTGAAGACAAAAACATAATTCTCATGTTTTCCAGACAAGAATAAATGAATATTGATGAAAAAATACAGCTTTCTCGATGTAATGACTTTTTCCCGTAACCCCTATTTTCTATAACATGCATAGTAACAAGTCTGATTATTCAAACGTTTGAACTCCAAGATTTGAAATAATTTCCAAAAAGTTTGTCCTACTTGTTATGGAAACTGGCAGAGATTCAGGAAATCGGTAAAAACAGTAGAAAGTAAAATTTGCCTTCGATAAAAAATACTTTTCATAAGCAACTGATCATCGAGTACAGTAACAGAAAAGAGCTATTGCAAGTTGTTCTGAAAAAAAACATATCCACCGAGCCAATGTAGCTAGCTAGGAACATTCGAACTTTAGACCCATGTTGTTTCAATTTTTGGTAAAAAGCGGCACAGCTAATACGGAGGCTTTCCGTGTCCTTATGCATTCTAACGATTCTGTATTTTAGGAATTTATATCTTCAGACTGTCATAGAAAATTTTATCCTGGGATCCTGCGATATTAAGCAGCCATAATAGTACTTCTTAACCCCAACGCCAAATTCTGACAAACTTCATTCTTGCGGTGAACGTTTATGAGTGGATTGTATAAAAAGCTCGACCGAAAATTTGAAAAATTGCAAAACGAATTTATTAGCACTCTTACCCAGTGAAGTATTAAGGCATCAACCCTGTTTACGTTGTGTTGGTGAACAGAAATACACCCATGACTATTGCGTGGCAGTAACATGTTGTACGGACAGAGATATTGTAGATAGAGCAGGCGAGGCATGTGCGCCTCTGTAAGTGTAAATACCTTACGAAAAGAAAGAGAGAGAAGATCGCGTAGTGCTCGTTATCTCCGTCTTCCTGTAGCGTCTTCAAACGCATGCGCAATGAAGATTCTTTCTAAATTGGAGATGGGTTGCTTTTGTCATGCAACACAAGTTGCCATTTTGTTAATTTTTCGTAGTCAATCACGGATTTCAATAACTTAAATAACATTTTATTCTTTTGATAATATGTATAACGTATATATAAATATAGGTATGATAACCTCGATGTGTACACAACTGTTCTTCTAACCTCGAGGTGATTGCGCATGTGCAAGTGGTTAGAGAGAGATAGAAAGCATTCCACAATCTTCTTTCTTTTTTTTTTATCTGTAATATCTCCATAGGTAGCAAGACCGAGAATTTTTCCACTTAACTAGATACGATAAGTTAAAACACCTGTCATTCCGCGACGGAGACACAGAACGGTTTTTCGCACAGGAATTCGACGTATGATGCGTAATAGTATCGTGGTAGCCGGTGAAACGAGTTGAAGTGGGGAAAAAGTTTGTTTTCGTAAATTATAACCAGTCAAATCGAGTCTAAATATGGCCGCCCGGGTATAGGACTCACATGCTCTCCAAGCGACGGCATAATAAACAATATTCTATTCTATTCTATTCTATTCTTTATTCATTGCTCAAGGATCCTTTGAATACTACCAGTCCAAGTCAAAGCTAAAACGTAATTTTCGAGCCTCTGATTATAGATCTGGTAAATGCTGGCCATTCTGTTGACATGACCAGTCGGTTTAATCTAGAGAAATCAGCGCCAAGATATAATCACATGAGTCTGTAGGGAATACTATCTATTTTACAATTAGTGAATAATGTAAGAGCGACTGATGATGTAATCCAACACACAGTCTATGCGATTGCTGCAACTACAGAACGTCATCAATTCAGACACCATGGTTACAGGGGTCGTTGGAACAAACTGCTACTATGCGGTGGCTGACAAAATGTAAATTACATTTAAAGGAATCGCCACCAATGCCGTGTACTCGTGGACCGGTGATCCGGTTGTCGATGACGCAAATCCAAGTTTCGATCCGACGGAGTTGTCGGATCTCTACGAACAAGATCAGCTTCTTCGAACAAATAGAGATTCTCGTGACTCACACGTAGCAAAAGTTTCTATTCTCTTATTAAGACAGAATTGTGTCTGACCCATTGGTTGCATAAAACTTTGACGACATTCCGCTGCTGAATGAAATAAATCTCCAATAACATGAGTCTGGTAATAGCAAACAGCCATTTCAGCATGCACGGAGTCCGGTCAGGGACTTTAGCCATCATTGAGGTAACAGGTCTGCACATCGATGAAATCCAAGTACTTTCAGAGGTAAAGCATCGAATGAATTGTGCATTTAAATGTTGGTGACAAAACAAACGTTTTTCATCCCTTTCAAGAATTAGAGATATATTTAAATTCCGCCAAGGACGGAGTTGTCTACTTCAGTATGTCATCAGTAGTGACTAGTGAACGAGTTCTCAGTGGAGAAGATATTAGCAATTTACGAAAGTTTTTCAAAACTTTCAAATTACAAAGTACGGTGGAAGGGGAACCTGGAGGATATACTAAAGGCATCACCATCTAACATCAAAATAGTTTCACGGGTGCGGCAGGGCGCAGTTCTCAGTGACTTTTCCACGAAAAGTTATAGAAACACAAGTCCTTACAGGTAGGCTCTTACGAAAAAAAAACAACCTCAAAACCGCCAACTTCGAGGTGAATACATACGCTCAACTTTCTTTCTTATGAAAACTCTATCATTATCTTTAAGCTGGGGGCACGAATTCACCTTCAAGTTGAGGATTTTTTTTTCTGTAGATCATACTCTGGATCAATCCAAAAATTTATGGAGAAATTCTGTTTCCACCGGATTTCATTACGTACTTTTCAGACAGGGTTATGCACTTAGAATTAGGCTAGAACATCGTGTTTTATCCTGAATCCTGATTTCTTATTGCACGTGATTCAAAAGGTACAAGTTTTAAAATCTTTGTTAGTGTTCTGAGTCGACTTGAGGCCTTTTACCGAAACTGTAATAAATTAATCTAGTCGTCGCCAGCATCTCTTTTTCTATCCTGTTACATATTCTTAATCTCATCTTTACGACTACTCCACAAGTAGCCCTTTCCCGTTTCTTTGTCCGATTTTTAGATGCTTGAAATATGTTGGTCTCCAATATTTAAAAAAATCATGCATCGCTAATCTAGATTCTGCTAGTCCGCACTTTTACGGAGCTTCGTTTTTACGGCTTACGCCAAGGTTCTAGTTTGGGTTCATTTTAAGCATGACGGAAAAAAAATTATCGAAGGTCATGAAACACAGGAAAGTCCCTAATGCGGACGGTTGAGTTAATATTATCAGTAAAATAACAAATTATTGTAATCACCTGATAAATTATTGGGTTTCCTATGCAGCGCATATCTACAGAAAGATAATATCCAGCATTATAAGATCACACTTCGGAGTAATTACACGACTGGATACGTAAGTTGCCATTACGATTATCAAAATAAGTCAAGGAAGTGACAAATTTCCAGCTAGTTCGATGTCTAGCTCTGGTCAAAACGTACCATTGGTGATCAGTCTACATCACTCTATCCCAGA
The DNA here is from genome assembly GCF_021155785.1 of Neodiprion fabricii. Taxonomy (NCBI): domain Eukaryota; kingdom Metazoa; phylum Arthropoda; class Insecta; order Hymenoptera; family Diprionidae; genus Neodiprion; species Neodiprion fabricii. The sequence goes on from NC_060243.1 coordinate 19,166,494, forward strand.
AAGAGATTAGTAATCATCGTAAGTTTAATGAAATAATGAACAACTCAAATGCAGAGTTTTCAGTTCAAGTTGCGAACTAAAGGGATTGTCAATTCCGACAATCGTGAATCTACTGTCTCGTATGACTATAAGATGAAAAGCGTTACGTCATATACTTACAATTAGATGGGCAGCTGAGCAACCCTTTCGTAAATACGGTGAATCAGCATATCTTTCAACTCTTTTACTGATTCCGTGCTCATTACATTCATCGTTTTATCAAACGAAGTACCTCAAATTGGGACTGACACGCCAATGTTACGAGGTAGAACGCGTAGACTTCGAGGAGCGGCGATCGAAACCTTCTGTACACCCAGCCAAGGTGTTATCTGGCTATTTTAGGGTTCATACACGTCGATTATACACTAACGTGCCACTACTCCCAATGCAGGAATTGATTGAAGAGACATTTTAAACGATGTGCTTGGTCTATTATGACTGATTTATAAGAATGGTCGACATATAGGAGTCGGTCTGGGGAAAGGGCTTGGATTGGTTTTTGAAAGATGTAATTATGAGTGATTCGTGCGAAAGCTAGGATGGAAGTGAGTAGTTTAACGGAATGTAGAAAGCGAGGTAGATGCGATACAGAAATGAAACTGCTGACTCGGCAAAAATAAGGGGAGGATGCACGGTTTAAAGTGACTAACACAGACTATGGGAAAGGAATATGAGGTCTGGAGGACGTAACACCAACAATCCTGGGGATGTTCAACACTTGATTCGTTTTCTAATAGTCTTACTTCAATCAGTTGTTCACTGCTTCAGCGTGAATTCAACTATAATCATTTTGTTGACCATACGTGGCACCGAGCAATATGGCCAGTTTGAATCAAATAGATTTGATTCGATTTTTGCTATCCGCAACAATATTTATCGTTGCTGTAATATTCCTCATGGCAATAAAAGTGCTGCGCATCACAATAAGCACGTATCTTCCAAAAATTTCCAGCATTTACCATACTTGCTTATGTTCAACATCAGCATTACCATTCAAAAAGCCGAGGCAAATGGTATTTTGCTGGTTGTTTTTTTATTAGATACTCTTATCAGGATGAGATGTTTACCTTGTTATCAGGTGAAGTGGAGTATCTGAATTTTTCCGACTATGCATTTACATCAGAACAACACGTGGATGACATAATTATTGTTGACAGTTACTGCGGCTTTGATCGATGTGTAAAGCAAATTTTTTTTTTTTAGATAACACGCAATTAGCACAGTCTATCTGGCAGTTATTTCTGTTCAAGGACTGTGGAGTGTGTGATGCTTTTGCTCGTGCCTGTGACGTTTTGGGTTTTGGATGATACTGAGACCTAGATCCAGCCCAGTAAAATTAGATCAAAAAAGGGGCTGGTAAGTAAAAAAATACAGTAGCGATTGCTCTTTACGAACCGTTAGAGAGGGGTGAGGGTGGAGAAGGGGGGGGGGGGTGAATAGTACTCCATACTTTGGTTTTTGGACATCGCACCAGCTGGCTTCAGCCGCCATGTTGAATTTCAGGGTGAATGTTCATTTATTGAATAACTCGTTTGTTTTCATTCTCATACGAAAAATGGTAAATGTCCAAAGTTGTTTCAAATTAAATTTTCTACAATTTTGGTTGTTATCATGTATTGCTTATGATCGATATTTTTCGACTAAGATCCAAAATATGGGGTAAAATTTAATTATTGCACTATACCGTTTATTATTGATTTTTCTGTAGAAACGATGATAAACAAACTTGTTATGAATTAGATTTGACACCAGTTTGATTCTCGTTGTTTTTTCCATAGGATTAATATTTTGAAAGTTCAAGATGACGGCTGAAAATAAACTTTTTCACCCTTGACCAGAGTAGAATTTCAATCAATTTTAGAATACCTTAGCAGGAATACATTTCTCTTTTTAAATATATCTCTGGAGTGGTGCTTTGATCACTACCGAAAGTTGAGCAAATTTCCAAGAACAGGAAAAAGTGGATCAATTTGCAACGCGTGAGAACTGCATAAACGACTGAATTAGTAAAAATTCGATAAAGATGTTGGTTGGAATTCAAAAATTGAGAACAATGCTGCGCAAGGGATTAAAGTCCATTGAAGGTATGAATTTCAGGATAGACACTGAGAACGTGGATGAGACACCAAATTACGTTGATACTGTCGACCGAGTGACGAGTGTATCATTAAAATTTTGCCTGATAATTTCATGGGTTTCTTCGCTATGTGTATTCGCAGAAATCAAGTAATCAGCGACGGAAGTTCAAGCCTTGGATAAGTCACACGACTGTATACTATTTATAACGGTTATGAAACAAGTCATCGTCGTAACCCATTTACAACTAGTTCGATGCTCACCTCTGATCAGAACGCACGTTTGGCCATCACTTTGCTTCACTCGACTGTGGTCAAAGCTCTTAACTTCAATCAGGCTTAAAATTCTTCTTCCTTTCTTGCACCAATCATTTTTAGGTTACTGATGTCATAAGAGCAATGAAAAGTCAGAGTAATCATTCAGAGTAAAACGCGAAGTAAAAGGACGCAAGTGTTGAACTGAAAAACAATTGAGTCCAGTTAACCGTTACTCTTACTATTTCTCAAGTAAGTATAAGATGAATGCGTATACGTTATAATTCTATTTCGATTGGCCACACAGTCTTTTGTCAATATCTACTCTTTTTCTATTCAACCCAGCTTCATCGTGTTAGAATTTAACTGAAATAGCTTAGCAAACCACACGTAACATCAAGTGATATAGCCGGTGCAGGCTAAGCATGCATTCCATATCTATCACCGCAATGTATACCAATTATTGTGTAATTACCTACTCGTACCAATTAGTTATATCATTCTACTTACTTGACCTCATAGATATTCATACCTATAACATATTACACGTCTAATGGAATTCAGTAACCGCAGAATGGAATATATAGGCACAAGCCGCAACTTGGAGCCAAATTCCAAATATGTACATCAATATAGGTACTATAGTTGCGAATTTTTTTTCCCTTAATCGGAGTACTCTGCAACGTTTCACGTGAAATTTTTTGTATAAATTTTCAACACAACAGCTATTTTCGGCACGTGTGATTTTGTATTTTTTCATCGAAAATTTCGTTAGGGAGGTTTGACGGACTCTATTGTATTGATGAAAATCTTGTTTGTACTAATTTTTACGACATTTCTCTCAGACAGTTGGTTGGCCGTTTTCTGTCAACAGTAAGAAGAAAAAAAATATAAAAAATTGCAACCGTACGCACAGATTATAATAATCTGATCTTGCCTGAGCAATAGTGAACAAGCATCTGATTTTTATGTTATATAAATGGTTACATCTAGTATAGATTACTGATATTTCAACAACGGTGTGACGTACCCGATCACTCACTAAAAATTGACATCCGGTCCCATCATAGCGGTTGTATTTAAACTGTCGGTAGAAAGGAATGGATGCAGTTTTGAAAACTGGTGACCTTAAATTTTTACGGAATTTTTCAAGTGATGCATTCTTACGTGCTGATTATGAATATGACCGGAAAAATGCCCATTAATGTCATTTTCAATGTGTCAACTTAAAAAACGGCCAGTTTTGGATACTTCGTTTACGTTGTTTGGTTAAGAATCGGTTCAAGAGAAAAAAGTGTTGAACGACAAGTGCAGTGATGAAGAAATTTTTTGTTAAACGTTTTATATATGCTTTTCCTAAACCTTCATTTCGCGAAAAAAACTAGCTAAGATCAAATGAAGTTTTTAGGAACTGTATTCAAAGCGAAATTTTCGATTACACAATAACAGAATGATAGAGCAAAAATAATACCTTGAGTAAATATTACAATAAACGTAACTGAAAGGAAAACATAAAGATTTTCAGCGGGCGGAATACGATAGGTTTGAATTAAGGGGTTAGGTGGGTTTCAAAATTTCAAAAAATCGAATTTTTTTTTTTTTGCTTATCTTATAATTGAATATGTTGAGAATATTCCTTTAAAATTTTAAAACGATCCGAGTCATATTCTAAGAGATATAGCCTTTTGATGTTTCACCCATCAGGTTATAACCGAGCGTGACGCAGGTATATGGAGGCAGATATATCGAGGCAGCTGCTTAGCTATTGTTCGTTTATTTTTGTGATGCGAATACTAGGCTTAGGACTTGCCGGATGTAAAAAATTCTGTGGTTTGATGGATATAAGTTCCTCATTCTTGAATGCATCAACGTACAATTTTTATGTTGATAAAATACATGAGTGCGTCATAACTGTTGCCGAATCAATTTTGTTGTCTGCTGCAAATCAAGAAAAAAAATTAACGTGTGATGAAAATAATGTTGAAGATACGACAGATGTTACCGTGTCAGGTGATGGCACGTGGAAAAAACATGGGTTTGCATCATTATACGGTGTAAGTACGATTATTTACATGTTATTTGAATGTAAATCTTCAATCGCGTTTTTCTCGAAACTACATTTTTGAAATCGGTAGTCACGATTTCTCGAAAACTTATGAACCGATCTCTTTCAAATTTTACACACTTCTTCAAAATAATATTATCTCGTACTTGAACGAAGGAATTTTTTTTTTTTCTATTCCAAGTAATTTTTCAAGGCCATGAAGGGTGCAAATTTTACTGAAAATAAGGGTTTTTTGTTTTCAACGCCGCCAAAAATGTAATTTTTGTTTTCTTTTTTTTTCCTTCGTCCAAGTACGAGTTTTAAACATCTACTAACAGAAAATTTTTGGTTTTTGCATTTCAGATGAATCTGTCATGAGTTATCCTGACTACGCCGAGAGAACTTTTTTTTGAGGGGTCATAGCAGACGACGTGTCCACGCCTTAATTTTCAATATTTTTCAATGAAAATTTCACAAACTACTTATAAAATATGTATCTTTTATGTGTTAAATTGATGGAATGAAATGTTCTGTTGATTAAGTATAAAAAAATTCATAAAAATGTACCTATTTTGAGCTTTCGAAACCCACCTAACCCCTTAAAGGACGTTCATTCAAGTACAAGTGACTAACATTCTGAATGTCAGTGCGCTTGTTAATAGTATTTTTGTTGTTTCGGCTGATAGGGGTAATTTTGCTTATCGTTCTTTCGTTCCAATTCTTTTTATTCTCATAGTCGAAAGTATACTCTTCCCTCAGTGAATAAGTCGCTAACGCAGATAAAAATAGCAGCATGAATAGAGACAAAAATCAGCACTTAAATACAGTGAATGAGAGGTTATACAGCAACGGTTATTACCCTCAACATCTCATTGAGTCCATCAGAAGACTCGGAGTAGAAAAACACTATGATTGCATTGATCGAAATGAAGTGAACGATAAGCAAAGCAAAACTATCTGAGGTAAAATGGCTGTAACGTGGAAGATTTACCTGAGAATATCAAACGGATTTCCGATAGAAAAGGAATTATCACAACTCACGAAGTAACGCTGAAGGACCTTACTCGATACTAAAATTTGCCACATCCATGATGGTCAATGACAACGCTGTTTACACGATCGACGATCCATATTGGTGAAAACAGCAACGACACTGTGAACCTTAGTCACTTGTACATCGCCGTTCTTTGATTAATTCAAAATCAATAAAACTCACTGCGGAACAGCTTTTGATGTTTACTTTTATGTTACATTCATCCTCATGTTGACCCGAGGTATGGTTTTATTATTTTTATCCAAAAATTCGAAAACAACCGTCACAATGGGATCGGATCATCAATTTATAGTGAGCAATTTTGTTCAGTATGCGTCAAAGCGGAATTGTTAAGAATATCAATAATCTATACAGGCTGTAACAATGAAAAAAAAAACATGAAGATTCTTATGAATGAAAAAGAGATTTGACCTACCGCAATGACATTCCTCATGGATAATCACGAGGTCATGGAAGACTAATTCGAATTCGAATTTTTTTCTGTACCAATCACGTTAACTGATTTCATGATTCAGGAAGTTGAGTTCCATTTCATAAGTGTTGCTTGTTCCAACATTCACGGAAGAATTGGAAGAATTGAATTTCATTACATTTTATAATGCAATTATTACTGCAGCGTAATTTCTCTGAAGATAATTCTGCTGTGGTACTGTTGTAGCCATGAAACTTGGTATCACATTCCTTTTTCTGGTCGTCGCGTGCGTCGCAGATTGCTCAAGAATCCTTGCAATATTTTCGTACCCGGTTCAAAGTCACAACATGATGTTCGAGCCTTTGATGATCGGTCTGGCACGCGCCGGTCACTCAGTTGACGTGATCAGTCATTTTCCTCCGAAGAAATCGGTGCCGGGATATAACCATATAAGCCTGAAAGGAACGCTACACAATTTAGTGAACAATATAACCGCAGACTATGCTTCAATCCATGGCGGTGTTTATCAGATGATGAACTTTCTTTGCAGCCGAGAAGTCAAAGATCTCTGTGGTCTGTTGTCATTACCGCAGCTACAGAGAGTCACCAATGCAGATACCAAGTACGACGTCATGATCACCGAGATCTTGGGGTCAAACTGCTACCTTTCTGTGGCTCACATAATGAAAATTCCGTTTATCGGAATAGTAACTAATGTCGTGTATCCCTGGGTTATTGATCCAGTCTTTGGTGACGCCAATCCTAGTTTTATCCCGTCACAACTGTCGACTTTCACAAACGAGATGAGTTTCTTTGAACGTGTGGAGAATATGATGATTCACGTGCATTCAAAGTTTCTCTTTTATTATTGGGACGTAACTGTGTCTAATCCATTGGCTAGAAAGTATTTCCACGATCTTCCACCCCTAAATGATATCTACAACAACATCAGTTTGGTGCTAGCCAATAGCCATTTCAGTATTCACGGAGTCCGCCCCGGGACTCAGGCCATCGTTGAAGTGGCAGGTCTTCACATCGACGAAACCCAAGTGCTTTCAGAGGTCAAGTATTTGACGATTGCCCACACGTCGATCGGAGGAGTAATAATTTCCATTGCTTTTAGGAATTGGAAAGGTTTTTAAATTCCTCCAAGGATGGGGTTGTGTACTTCAGCATGGGGACATTAGTGAGATCGGATACGTTCCAGGTGAAGAAGATACTAGCGATTTACGAAAGTTTTTCGGAACTTACAAATTACAAAGTGCTGTGGAAAGGTAACCTGAAGGACATGCCGAAACCGCTACCATCGAACGTCAAAATAGTTTCATGGGTGCCGCAGTACGCAATTCTCCGTAAGTTTTTCTCAGCAGCCGTGTAAGCACTTTTTGCGATAATCCTCGCAGATGATTCAAACTAGTCTGTGTTTTCGATACAAAAATTACCCATGCAAATCAATAGGCATTTTATGGTCGAGTTTAGTGTTAAGCCTTTTCACTTATACTGGACCACAAAGCCTCAAAATATCACGATTCACAATCCAAACTCTAGTGCCTCATTATATACAGTTCAAGATGTGCGAATACCCTAAACCGTCATTGGGCATTAAGCAATTTCGAATTCATTACCCAAGGTCATCCAAAAGTGAAGGCTTTCGTAACACATAGAGGTGCGATGGGAACCCAGGAGGCAATACACGCTGGAGTTCCAATAATAGGGATTCCGTTTTTCTTTGACCAGTCGTCCAACGTGATGGGATACGTGCAGAGAGGTTTCGGTGTTCACCTTAGCTACAAAGACATAAGCAAAGTAAGCTTCTCCAAGGCCTTGCGTGAGGTATTGTCAAACCCAAAGTATCAATCGAACGCAGCACGATACTCAAGACTGTTCAGGGACCGTCCTCTGTCGCCAATGGATGAGGCTATTTTCTGAATCGAATATGTAATTCGTAACGGAGGCGAGCCATTGAGATCCTCGGGTCAGCATCTTAACTGGTTCCAGTATTACTTAATAGATGTTGGTCTATTTTTATTAGCTATAACGATGCTCGTTATCGCAGTCGTATTTACCTTCGTAAAAACAGTGCTGCATATCATTGCCTGCAAACAGAGTTGTGAGCTTCCAGTGAAAGATAAGTTTTCGTAAACACGTGTTTGTCATAGGCCAAGTTAATGTTGTGAATCCTGATGTTGAAATAATTCTTCAAAATACGAAATAAATAATTTTCCATCGAGCGTCTGTAAAGTCCGCCTTTTCAATCTTGTTTTTTGTCTTTTCATGTGTTCATAAGCCTAAAGTTCAACTTGACGAACGGAAAACACAACCAAATAGGCGTATACTTTACGTATACTCGATCAAAAAATGTTGTTTGCGCCTCTGCTATAATGTTTTACGGCTTCGTGAGTATTGTTTGTTCCTCGAACCGGCTTCGACAGCCCGTGGACGCATAATCTTCTACTCCATCATTAAAATGCTACTTTACGGCCTAGATACGGAAAATACTATTTGCGTCTCGTTAGCCATGTGTCGCCGACTGAGTGGAGCCCTGACCGGTTCTCGTTTTTTGACCCGTTTAAGTGTTCCATTTTATTCTGTATTTGCTTTATTTTTGGTCAAAATAAAAACTATTTCTGTTGCCTGTATGTGCTATTGCATCTAATATGAACAACCTTTGCGTGCCATGGATCATGGCAGGGCGGAAGTCTGTGCGCCATGTATGTATGGTAGGCGCGGGGTAAGCGAACAGCACGCATGCGCAGAGGGAGAAACGCGAGGCGAGCGAGTAGCGTGCGAAAGAGAAACGGGGATGAGAGGGGTTTGGTCTCGAAAGCTCAAGGCGAAAGACCGAATCTGTCACCCTAGCGAGTTATAGGAAGAACGTCATGGATCATGCACCGAGGCCGCGAGGTCCGTAAATGTAAACTGTGCTACACCAAACCCGAATCTTTACCATCCGTAAGGCTTGGGGCTACATATTTCAAACCCCGTTTCTATACCCCCCATAAGCTACTTATAAACATTTGAGTTAAACATACCTTTGGCAAACCTACTATTCCAATGCTCTGGAACATCACTGGGGGATCAGACCTTTTTGCTGTATCTAATTTTTTATTTGAAATTATTGAAATTTTTTTCATTGAAAATCCAAGCATTAGGCATAAGGTAATTATTCTAGTATATACTCGAGAACAGATATAATATGAAAGTATCGATATCAGAGACTCACGATCTGTTGTATTCAGATGCCAGTGTGACAGTTACTGAATTCATAAATTCGGAATGAATCAGTTATTTTTGTTCGCCTGTCGCCCAATATAAAACGTGGATACATCACGAATGGCAAAGGTTCAATTTCCAATTCACGTGGAGGTGTTGAGAAACCGAAATTAAATCGAATCGTGAAAGAAGCTGATCTGTGGTGTTTTCTGCGGCTGGAATAGTAAAAAAACCAGTGACAGTAACGTAAATCCGTAATAAATGTGAGCTTATAAAGTTTGACTAATCGATAGTTTATAGATTATATTATATTATATGTAGATACTGATATCAATAACATTCGTCAGACAAGACTTGGCGGAAGTGATATCGACGAAAGACTCCAGTGTATCATGTGTTTTCATTTTTTATCGCAAGCGTGGCATTTGTTACATAAAGAGGTATTACCGCTATCACCATGACGTTGTTTAATTCTGATCCTAAATCTCGTATTGATAACCTTACTTCCGAGCGTAATTGTAGAGTCTTACTTAACAGTAAGTATACCATAGCCATTAGCGAAAGACACTTGGCACCCGTCTGACGTAAACAGACTTCGTGAGGATCAAGTTATTACGTAATGAGATTCATACCTCAGTTCAACACTGACCGTTGGCTTGAAAGGATGTATGAGTTCTTATCCATTTAATAAAATCAAAACCGTGTTATACAGTGCAGTTAATAGTTCAAATCATCAAGAAAACTTAGTGGATTTTCTGAATTCATTTGTAAACACGTAGCGCCAACTATCAGTAAGTACAACTACGATAGTGAGTAACTGTAAACAATCCAATAGCAGCAGTGTCATCACATGAGAGTGAATCAAATTAGTTGGTCAATAAACATTGTATCGTAATCGTCAAGACAAACGTGCTATTATTTAATTCAAAGTCAGTTACCAACAAGCGAATGCAACGTGCAATTGGAATTCACTTAATTAGTAGCGATATAATTTTTCCTTCAAATGTTTAGTGAAATCGGATCACAAAAATAATTGTTGATTTACTTGGGAATATAAGAAAATGTACGTTGTCTTCGTTCAGTCGGATTTTTGTCCGCTAAAGCGTTATTTATTCGTAATTCACGTGCATATTCTAGAGTCTGAGGTATGAATGATTTCCAAAGGATGGTGATAAGATTCTGCTTTTCACATTGACCTTGCGAAAGTAGTCGTTGTGGTTAGTCGCAGCCACAGAATAACTAGCACACGCTAGTCAGCGAACCGCGATAACGGTCCATATGTTTTTGAAAAATGTTCATCAGAGTCTTTTTACAGCCATGGAGACTCGTGCCATCCTTGTATTTTTGGCTGCCTGCTATGTGACAAATGGAGCAAGGATCATTGGGGTGTTTCCATATCAAGGTCGGAGCCACAACATAATGTTTGAGCCCTTGATGATTGGTTTGGCACGTGCTGGGCATACAATCGACATGATCAGTCACTTTCCTCCGGCGAAACCAGTGCCAGGATATAATCATATAAATCTCAAAGGCTCACTGCCGACTTACGTAAACAATGTGACAGCGTCTCTTGCCCGTCAAGCAACGACAGTTGGCTACGGAATTAGTGCAATATGTGGCCCGTTATCAAAGCAGTTGTGCAGTCTTTTCGAAACTCCTCAGGTGCAGAATATTCTCAATACTGACGCCAAGTACGATTTGATGGTCACAGAGGTTTTCTCGACGAATTGTTTCCTGGCAGTGGCTTACAAATTAAAGATTCCAGTGGTCGGGGTCGGCAGCAGCGTGATGTATTCCTGGGGTTATGATCCTTTTTACGGTGAAGCGAATCCCAGCTTTATACCGTCGCAGTTTGGGGCATTTACGAACGAAATGGGTTTTATCCAACGTGTCGAGAATACGATAGTCCACTTTTACTCAAAGTACCTCTTCTATAGCTACGAAAAGGCTGTGTCTGAACCAGTTGCCAAGAAGCATGTTCCAGATTTGCCATCGTTGAACGAAATCTACAACAATATGAGCCTTCTGCTCGTCAACAGTCATTACAGCGTCCACGGAGCGCGTCCAGGGAACCCCGCCATCGTCGAAGTGGCAGGTCTACACATCGACGAGACCCAAGCTCTTTCCAAGGTAAGCTATTCAATGAGTTCTTGTTGAATTTGATAGTGACAGTGCTGACGATTTCCATCCTCGTTAGGAATTGGACGTGTTTCTGAACTCCTCGAAAGACGGTGTCATCTACTTCAGCATGGGAACGATGGTCAGGTCAGACACATTTGATCCTGAGAAGATATCTGCTATCTACGAGTCCTTTTCGGAACTTTCGAATTACAAGGTGCTCTGGAAGGGGAACGTAGAGGATCTACCGAAGCCGTTACCATCCAACGTAAAAGTAGTTGCATGGGCTCCTCAGTATGCAGTTCTGCGTAAGTTTCATTTTCGCAATGGTACAAGTTTCAATATCTTTCACATCGACGTAGCTGGATCACGGTTCCAATTACATCCTTCCAATACTGAATCGCCTAGGATCGAAATGTCATCAGGCACGGATATACTGTTTCAGTCAAAATTCGTGGTCTAAAAACATCCCGTGAATTTCCGAACCATGCCTTATGACTCATTTTCTAACTTACGAAAGCCACGAAGGACATCTTACGGTTTTAAAGGTATCCTTCGGAGGTAAAATTTTGGTCTACAAGACACCTTTTGAATTTCTTTTTTAATGGCTTTCTGAGTACCTTGTTACCAGTGACATACAAGCTCATACTGTAATCACGAAGTGTCTGCAACTTCATTGTAACTCCATAATAAATTTTACAGGCCACCCAAAAGTGAAAGCGTTCGTGACCCACGGAGGTTTAATGGGAACCATCGAGGCCATCCAAGCCGGAGTTCCAATGGTTGGAATGCCGTTCATGGTGGATCAGACCTTCAACATAATGGGATACGTTCAGAAAGGTATCGCTGTTCATCTGAACTACGAAGATGTAACCAAGGCAAGTTTCTCAAACGCCTTGCGAGAGGTATTGTTGAACCCGAAGTACCAATCGAACTCAGAGCGCATCGCAAGATTGTTCAAGGACCGTCCATTGTCACCGTTGGACGAGGCAATTTTCTGGATCGAATATGTCATCCGCAACGGGGGCGAGCCTCTTAAATCGTCGGGCCGCCATCTCAACTGGTTCCAGTATTATTTGTTAGATGTCTTTCTATTCTTAATCAATATAGCGGCCATTGTTCTTACCATTGTTTACGTGATCGTCAAAAAAACGCTCTCCGCTATTGTTGGTACAAAAAGTCACGCAACCTCAAGTAAAAAGAAAATTTCCTAAGACACGTGCGGTAAAAAATCAGTATTTTGATGGAATATAGTTATGATGAACATTTTTATGTACAAAAAACAGAATATACAATTTTGAAGTCATTAGTTGGTAGAGAAAAAAAAAATTGTCAGTTTTGACTTGGCCATCACACAGTGTCTTGTCTTGATCACATTTGCTAATTAAAAAAAAAATTTGAGCAAATTGTGTCGAAGATAATAATTGTTCGTCTCATTCATCACCTTGCAAAGGTAAATTTTTTGTTTGAAGCGACAAAACGTTCCGATATACATCATTATGATGCATGTTCATCGAATGTTCTCATTGTTTTTGATTTTGGCTTTGTTACGTCATTGATCATTTTTACGCGATTCGAGCGAGCACATTTTCAATTTCTGGAGTTGGAAACAAATTTCCGTAAATTCTCCTACGGCAGTTAGGTTACTATCTCATACTGCTAGAAAAAAAAACTTTTACGAAGAAAAAAACAAAAATTCTCAAGTCAAGAAAATGTGATATTGGAAATTTATAATGAAATATTTTCTTCAGTCATATTTAATTTCCACAAATTGAAATACTACTGTTCTTAAATAAATTATGGAATTATAGAAAATATTTAATATATACATTCGGACTATAATAAATGTCTTATTTAATAAAATGAAAAGTTGTGATGAAATAGAAAGCGTTGAATATTACAATTGAAACAATTTAAATTATAATGCTAACAAAAATAACTTTAAATCAGTATAAATATTGGTTTGGGAAAAAGAAATACATTAAAATAGTATAGATCTCATAATTTCTCAATGCAAGAATATCATATAAAAATATAATAATAATTACTACCGTATTTAACGGAAAGATTTAATCAGGTAAAAATAATCAAATAATTGTTCGTAAAAAGTAATTTTTTTTTCTGTATAGACAGTAGATTTTTCATCATTCAACATCCTCCTTCCATATAAATCCAATAGGTACTTTCAAGAAAACCTCCCGATATAATTAAAATTCAATGACGCACGGATCATTTTACATTTATAATCGGTTTTAAAAGACACGATAATTTCAAAACTTTGATACGATAGGTGCCCTTTTCTTGGCTTAGAAAACTGGTTTTGTCTGTTTTTTTTTTGTTTTTTTTTTTTTTATGATGCGCAATACTAGTTAATACTAATAAATACAGTGCGCCGAAGAATATCTTGCATGAAGTACCCAGATGGCTAAAAGCGAGTATGATCAAGGTTATGAAAATCTATGGGTGACGACATTGAATTCCTTGTCCTAATCTTTTTCACGCTGTAACAACGTGTCATAGTGAAAACTTTTTTTTCACCCGTATAATATCACAGGTAGTTGAACTAACGTTTTCATGTTCAATATTATTGTTTAGCCAACAACTTGACCTTTTCAACCGTAATTGATCTCGTTTCGTTTTTGCTCCGCGTCCATAATCGTGCTCATGATCCGTACGACATTCTCTACTGTAGAGGAAATATCAAGAGCGTGAAGATTAACTTGCTTCGTCATAGTGACAGCTTGAGTTTCGAATAATCCTGAAGCTGATGATAAGTCTCGAGACTCGTTAGCGTATAAGTATGTAATTGTATGTGAAGTGCTACATGTTGTGTAATATCTTCCGAGATCAAAGTCCGTGTTCGAATCTAAACGTGCGTGCCCTTGAAAATCAACAAAGATGTGGCCGGAGGTTTGGTTTCTTTCTTTCAACTGGTAAGTAGACTTAACCGTTACACAGTCGGGATTATTTTGCATCGGTATAAAAAATTTGCAGTGATCAGGCGAAGCTGGGACTCGGCCGAAGTGGTGGTCAGTTTGTCGTAAAAAAAAAAGAAGTAAAAATTACACATAATTTTCCGTATATTCGAAGCAGTGCCTTCATTACCGTTGTAATTTTAGTACTTTTATTCCCATAAAAACACTATCTTTTCAAACAGCAAAACATTGACAAGTAAATTCAAATAGGTGCGAACTAAAATTCAAGAAGTACACTAAGGCTCCCGGTTGAACTAACTTTGCAACTAAAACGTTCACTAATTTTTTTGTTTTCTTCAACTGGCCACCTCACGGATCTTTTACGCTGCTGTTACGTGGAAGAAGTGAACGATTAGGAGTGGAAGGCTAGGTATCAAAGCTATTACATAATTCCATGTAAGATATGGGATCGTAGTTATGAAACACAGCGCGGATGACGAGATAATACATCAACAAAGTGGATGCCCAACTCTCGGCAATACGTACGACTTTATTCGATCTTCGACAGTGTTTTTGACAAGACTTGTATTCGCGGATTAATTTTTATTCCGGACTAATAATATACACTTTACCTGATACTAAATGAAATTTATTGTGAAAATCGTAAAATTATAAATACTTTCCTTATCAGTGTGAATGTTTTTCAGTGCCATAGATTAGGTTGCTTTAATCGTAAACAGACTGCAGAATGAACCTTATTGTATCACAGTGATTCTAGTCGAACATTTTTTCCCAAATTCTCAACGGCCAACGTTGATCCAGTGACATCAACAACAGTAAAACCATAACATCTCAACTCCGTACTGCGTTGAACTGAAGAATATTCGAACCCTGTTAACTTGGAGTTTGATTTTTCAGGTAGGTAGATAAAGGTGTAATATTACAATTATTAACCATGGTTGAACTGAAAAATACTTTCAACTATCTACACGCAATATATTTCCCGAATTTCCACCGTATCGCCGAATGACGTACCTACAACTAATCTCGAATTGCAATTAACATTTCCAAAATTTTTTGTCTCTCCATTTTTGAAACGTCTGTTTTTATATTTGTATTGTTGAGATTTTGAAATTACCGCAAAGATGAATCTCTATCGCAATATTTGCGCAGTACGTTTAACGACCTCCCGATGCCGAGGCCTCGAGGCACGCTCGTTATTTTTTCTCGCAACTAACTGTCAAGACGCTTTGACACCGAATACTGTAATACGCGCGCACATGTACGCAAGAAGTCGAATTAAGTGCCAAGAGATGAATTATGGAAATGCACAACGTCGAGATACCAGAGAGTTTGTCGCTGATAGATTACTGGGAATGCGAGAATTAGTGACAAAGCCCTGCAGATTTGGCCGTAACGAAATAGACGACATGCTTTTCATTCGCGAGAGTTCAATTGTGCGGTATGTTTATAAATTATTCATTCAGCGATATGTGCCGTCTCAATTTTACTCGGTACACTGCAAATCCAAAACTGTTATGCTTATACGTTTATATGTGTTATTTCCCTGTAGTCACTTCGTACACGTTTTAGGGTGTGTTAATTTGTAACACACCTTTGGTGTGTTATTTTAATACTTTTTAGGTAACTATTGCAAATTTAAACGCGTTATTTCAATATGACTTTGAAAATAAATATAAATTTTGATAAGTTGCTTATTGTACAGATTTGGGTGTAACGCTTTTCATGCATATAGATGTACATCAGGGTAACCACTCGAAATTTTTAAGTGAACAACTTTTTTTCGCCCTTACTGCCATTTAAAAAGTTTTTATACAGGGGTGACCATATCACTTCTGAACCCACTGTTGTACTCGGCAACCTTCCGTATGCTCAAATATTTAGTGAAGTAGTTGATGTAACTGAACGGTTCACAAATCCAATTATGCGATCTTCCAAAATTGTTATTCACGGAACTTCCTATCACTCTGGGAGTATAATTTTAACGGAATGCAATGAAGATTCTTTACCCTCATTTGAAGAAGTTAGTGATTTATTTGTTTTGGTGGATACGAAATTACTTATAATTTCAGTGCTTCGAACTGTCCATTACGAAAATAAATTGAACTCCTAAATGGTGAATTTATCTGAACAGTATGAACAGAAGCATGTTTTAAATGTTAAGAATTTAATATTTCCCCATCCGTTTTCCTCGTTTACTGTCCACAATCAAAAATATATTCCATTAATCAGTCATCAGCGAACTGAATTTGCAGGATAGTATCTATATAGAAATAAATAATTAAAATGTAGAAGAAATATGGAATATGATGTGTAATCTTTTTTGTGCATATCTCTCTTCTACGAACATACTAAAATAGAATAACAATAAAAATTTGAAGGTTTTAATAATATTTTTAAGGATTTTTAATCTAACGTAAAACATGCTTTATTTTCTCTTTTTGTCTCAGATTAAGATACTTCCGGTTCAAATAACACGCGGCTTAATGAGACAGAAAATATTAATTTTATGTAATGAATGTACGGTAAGCCATATTTTTATATTTTTCAACCGTCGTGACATCGTTCGCTTGAAAAGATATTTCGAATCCAAGGGTTTATCTAATATTGTATTTTTTGCGCATTATTTAAGCGGCTGAAGTGTGTAAATCGGCCAAATCGTGTCAAGTGATCACATGCGTGTTATTTTAATTCATTTAAAACGTATTGCGCTTTGCGTATGAAGGTTTTAATACACAGTCGTAGCGTATTAAATTTACAATACGGATAAAGTGCGTTGGAATTATACACGATGTGCGTTGAAAGAACACACAACACGGTTGACGTTGTAAATAATTGTTTTTATTTTTGTTTTTGCCTATATTCTGATTAATGTGGGAGGTGAAAAACATATGTCAATAAGGGAACGGTGAAGAATTTGAGTCTATTGTCAACATAAAAGAAAAAAATATGAAATCCATAGACAGGCTAACAAAAAAAAAAAAATGACGAGTACGATAATAAATGTGACATTGACTATAAATGGAAAAAATTAAAAATAAATAAAATATAAATAAAACATAAGGGGAATATAAATAAAATATAAATAACATACAAAAACTCTTTAAATCTTATCCATTGTTCAAACGATTAAAATTACACATTCATTCCAAACATTCACAAATAAATTAAGATAAAATACGCCGGAATTCACACTGGGATATAAAATTGTCTATAGTGATCATGTAAAATGTTCGTCAGTCATAAATATATTAAAAATCACTTATCCCTTGATTTAATACTCGGCAGCAGCTCCGTCGTGTAATTGTTCATGTGACTTTGCGAATCTTTTGATAAAATTTGGAATCCACGGTCTTCTTGAGTTTTCTTCGCGGCGATTCCGTAATGCGAAGAAAACTGTAAAAATTGACGATTCCTTGGATCTCGTAACTTAGCTTTGTTTTTTATTTTTCACGGATGTTTACTGGCGAGGTCGATGTGTTACTTTAATTTGAAATTATCGTTTACAATGATTAAACAATCGCTACGGGGAATTGTAAACCGGTTGGTTGGACGTCTACCCGTAGACTCTTTCAAATGCTAAGCCGTTTCAAGCAAAGCAAAATTTAGCGAGCCACACTTTTGAATTTATAATATCGCCACAACGTATGTTCTTTTAAGACATCAGATTCTTACTACACACAAATATATGTTATTAAAATAACACGCTCCATAACACGTTTGGATTTGCAGTGTAAGTATGAATAACCCGATATTTCTTGAATACGCAATGATATTATGTCACGTCTTCTGTTTAAGAATCGTATGCAACGGATTCAAATCATTCGCTAATCAGAAGGTTCAATTCGTATCTAAATCGGTTCAAGTATGAATTATTTATGCCCGATAGAAAAAATATCTAATCAGTTCGTAACTACGAATAATAAACACGTACCATCAGTAAAGCAGTTTGCGAAGTTAATTAAGCTATCAGTACGGTTCGAAATTAGATAAGAACTCGTTTATCAGCCTGTACTAAAACAAAATATTACAGAAAAAAGCATTGTATTATGCGCCTTATCACACGAATACTTTCGCGTCGTTTTACACACATACGAATTGCTTGTGTTATTATTTTTTATAGCGCCGAGCTACGTACATGGCATAATATTTCAATCGCAATGTCATTGCCAGTCATCTCAAACTATGATGCAACCGTTTCGCTTCAGGCATCATTTCAATGCCATGAAATTCCAGTAGACTTCATAGCAACATACGTTTCGTAAGATTTTATACTGTAACACATCGTTACTTATGAGTATGACGGAACAAAATAAAAATATAACGATGAAAATTTTAACCACAAAATTTCGGTTTTTCGACCATTCGACTTTTTGGTCTTCCGGGATTTTGCCCCCTACCTCTAAGATGCGATTGATTTAAAAATCGCCATAGTCTCTCGTTCAAGGTGGTTCGTTAGCAAGTGATAATGATGGTCGGGTCAGAAATTGAGTAGTTTGGAATCAGTCTGAAACTCACTCTTAGGCGAGATGCCGCCTCCGTTATTCCCCAAGTAATTGTGAGTTGCAGATGTTTCTTCATACTGCATTCGACGTACACTTTGTTGCGGCGAAAAATTATCAGTGACCAGTTTCGGAAACAGTTTACTATCAGTGGTTGTTAAATGCGATGCGAACTCGCTGCAATAGGCATGTTACGTTCATATTTACTAAATGGTATTGCAGTATCGATATTTATTATCTTTTTTATAACCGTATGAATTCATTCAAATAAGCTTGACGTTATTACAATTGCCACATGTTCTCACATATACGTGTGGTGTCGATCATCTTGAGGCTGCGAGGATAGTCAGTCGGTCAGTATCCGTATAGTCATTCACATCAATCATCAATGTGAAAACTCGAATTAGCACATAAGCATCGAGATGGAATTTTAATTATTTATTTATTTGTTTTGTGTAATCCCTTCGAACCCTGTTGGGAAAGTTTATGAAAATTCAGTTTGATCTGTATAACTATTTATATAATTATAAGATTTACATCACCATTATGCGGTTATAGCACCTGACTTACCAATATAAGAAATTCGTTACACAATAGAAGTAGACATAGACTACTGTGTGAACGCGATAAATTGATACACCGTTACATAATAAAATTCACGCAAAAACAAGAAATCGACCGATCAACTGACTTATCTGAAAAAAAAAAACTTGTAAATATTTATGCGAGAAATTCTAAGGTGATAGATTTTGTTAGATTTGTTCAGAAAAAAAGGGATATGTAATACATCCGCACATCCGTAAGGTTACGTTATTTTCAAATCGAAATATTCAAATACTTATTACATCATTGCCACAAGCATTTTTATCCGACTGTTTGCAGTTTTTGGAACATTTATTTCTACCGGGTTTCAGAATTTCATGTGATAAATTCAAGACAGTACTCCAGTACCAAAATTTCGGTGATCACAATGAAGTATAACTATTGAACTGAAATTTTGAAATTATTATGTAACAGGGATTATTTGACGACGCCATGTTGGTCGAAACAAGTAAATCACATTCTTTCACAGCCATGGCACTTCGCACCCTCTTCGTAATAATTATGACAGTTTGTCTAACGGACGGAGCAAGAATCCTAGGGATATTCCCATACCAGGGAAAAAGTCACAATGTAATGTTCGAGCCCCTGATGATCGGACTGGCGAAAGCCGGCCACACAGTCGACCTTGTCAGTCATTTCCCGTTGAAAAAGCCGGTGCCAGGATTGAACCACATAAGCTTGAAAGGATCACTGCACTTCTACGTAAACAACGTTACAGCATCTTCAGCTCGGGGGTACAACGGAATCTACGGAATGGTACATTCCGTTTCAGTAAAGTCAGCTCTGGACCTTTGCAATCTCATGCGACTTCCTCAGCTGCAGAATATCATAAACACAGACACGAAGTATGACATCATGGTGACTCAGGTCTTCGGGAGCAACTGCTACCTTGCCGTAGCTCACAAGTTGAAGATTCCAGTTGTGGGGGTCGTAACCAGCGTTATATATCCATGGAGTTACGGTCCTTTCTTCGGTGACGCTAATCCGAGTTTCATCCCGTCTCAGTTGGGGACATTCACGAACGAGATGAGCTTCGTCGAACGCGTGCAAAACACAATAGAACATTATTACGCAAAGTTTCTATTCCATTACTACGACAGAACAGTGTCCGATCCATTGGCAAAAAAGTATTTTGATGATTTGCCACTGTTAAATGACTTGTACAATAACATGAGCTTGCTGTTGGTCAACAGTCATCTTAGCATTCACGGTGTTCGCCCACGAAATCCTGCCATCGTTGAAGTGGGAGGTCTTCACATCGACACGACTCAAGTACTTTCAGAGGTGAAGTGTTGAAAGATTTTTAAACTCAGATATTCGTAGCAAAAGCAATGATTTTCATCACTTTTAGGAATTGGAAAAGTATTTAAATTCATCAAAGGATGGTGTTGTCTACTTCTGCATGGGAACGATGGTCAGGTCTGACACTTTTGCACAGGAAAAGATACTAGCTATCTACGAGAGTTTTTCTGCACTTTCTAATTACAATATCCTCTGGAAGAGTAATGCTGAAGATTTGCCAAAGCCATTTCCATCAAACGTTAAAGTCATTCCATGGGCACCGCAGTACGCAGTTCTCAGTGAGTTTATTATGTTCATGAAGGTAATAATCGAGTATGGGATAAATTTTAGTTCACTGAGGATTTACTGCAAAATCCGTAAAGCATTCGTCTCAAATTAATCTTCTAGTTTCGGTTATACTTTTCCATTCACGATAAGGCGACAAAGATAGTTGGATATTGTCAAGAAGGCATGACGGACCGCCAGTACCTATCTATAACGTTTTGTTCATTCTCCCAGATCATCCAAAGGTCAAGGCGTTCGTGACCCATGGAGGTTTGATGGGAACCCTGGAAGCGGTACACGCCGGAGTTCCCATGATTGGCATTCCGTTTTTTGGAGACCAGGCATTTAACGTGTTAGGATACGTACACAGAGGATTCGCCGTTCACATCGACTACGACGACATCAACCAGCTGACATTTTCCAAAGCTCTGAATGAGGTACTGACAAATCCAATGTACCAATCGAATGCTGCACGTTACTCAAGACTTTTCAAGGATCGTCCTTTGTCACCGTTGGATGAGGCAGTCTTTTGGATCGAATACATCATTCGAAATGGAGGCGAGCCCCTCAGGTCTTCGGCTCTTCATCTATATTGGTTCCAGTATTACTTGATAGACGTTATTCTGTTCTTGCTAGCTGTACCAACGCTGTTTCTCCTGAGTTTATTCCACGTTTTGAAAAGAGTTCTGCGTACTAACAAGGGTACCAAAACTCGCACCATTCAAAAAAAGAAAAAAACTTCATAATACTGGATAATTGTAATTTATGCTTATTATTTATCTGTCAAGATCTTTGTACTGATCATTTCTATAAAATGCTTGTTAAAAATAATAATTGCAAACTGTGCACAAGTGTCTGATTTCGGAATACAGAAATGATTTGAACTCACTTCTATTCATTTTGGTTCGCTATTAACAAGATTTTTTGGGCATTTCCACCCTCTTAATGATCGCCATGGTGTGTGTCGAGAAATGCATACTGACGAAGTTCCGGGACTGGCAGGTAGTTCTGATTCCGGATCCTCGAAGGTTGTGAAAATCGATATACTGGATGTGGAAGAGGGTCAAGCTTATCTTCTCTGACGATCAGCAAAATTTCGTCGCCACTGTTTACATCATAATTTACACACAGAGTTACACGCTGAATTCACGTTGAAGGGGCTGACTCGCTTTTGCTATTGTATAGGCATTTGCTCAGCACTGACTTGCGTCAACACCGATTGCTTGGTCGTCCAGAAGACTATATTGATGCTGCTTATCGCCGGAGCATTGGGTCAGGCTGGTGACGAAGGAGACAATTACTAGTGTCAGAGTTCTCGGTGTAACAGTTGCCCCCAAGATCACGCTCGCTTACACATTAAACATTCTCAATCGATAAAATAAATCGTTGATAGTTGATATACGGTTAGTCTGATCGACACATGAATTAGAGTTGTTAAAACCGATTAATTCAACTGACTATTTAATATTATCGGATCAATGAAGCATATTTGAGTGAAACACTGGATAAGAATGACAATTCCTGTCTGATTTGGTTTGAAATATTGAAATAACCTGCACAGAAAAATTCATTGCCACTTTCTAGGTGCGCTTCTAAATATTCTGCCACAGTATACGTATCAACGCATACCAGCATTACATGTGAGAAAGACACAATTAATCAACAGAGACCTTTTGAAATGCTTGGTCATTGCGATTCCGCCCAGATATTGTTTTGCATTATTTTCTAATCCCTGTTACTCCCGGCTCGTAAATTATACATAGCCTGATATATGTTGACCTTGGCGAAATAGTGAGATAATACTGGGCCCGTGCCAGTAGAAATGAACTATCGAGTGGAACAAGGCATTTCTTTTTTTTCTACTGATAAACAGACATGGTTATCACGCTGGGCTACCAAGAATTACTAGAATCTTATCATGTGCAGTTCCGTACTTGCTTGTGATCAAGTATAACATTCGTGTTTCATCCCAACCTGAGTGGGCAAAAGCCCCGCGTAAATTAAAAGGTGATAGATTGGTTGACAGCTAATGTAAAACATCGGTAAATCTTCAAAAAAATTGTTCAAACTGTCAGTATATATGTATCAAAGTGGCGTTTGACACTAAATATTGATGTATGAACAACCATTGTGTACGATCGTGAATGATCTACTTATTGGTCATGTCATTGCATCGTGAACATAGTGGCAATGCCAGTAGTTTATGGGTTGTTCTGCTTATTGGTTCAGTTAACAATTGGTTAAAAAACATGGTTTGTATGAAGTGTATATGATGCGAAAACGTATAAACGGATTATGAACGTTTGTGTTGCAGAGATGGAATTCCGCACTGTACTCGTGTTCCTGATCGCCTGTTGTGCCACAGACGCGGCAAGGATCCTCGGCATATTTCCATACCAAGGGAGAAGTCATAACATAATGTTTGAGCCACTGATGGTCGGCCTAGCGCGAGCGGGCCATACGGTTGACGTTGTGAGTCACTTTCCTCCAAAGGAATCAGTTCCAGGATTTAACCATATAAGTTTGAAGGGATCGCTACATTTCTACGTGAACAACATAACAGTATCGTTTACCCAAGAGGTGAAAGGAGTTCACAACGTGATTCGCTTTATCAGCGGTCGGGAACCTTCCGACCTTTGCAACCTGATGCGGCTCCCTCAACTGCAGAACATCCTCAACACAAAGACCAAGTACGACGTCATGGTGACGGAGGTCTTTGGGACCAACTGCTACCTAGCCGTGGCACACAAGCTGCAGATTCCAGTCGTCGGGGTCACAACTGGGGTCATGTATTCATGGGGTTACAGTCCGTTCTTCGGCGATGGAAATCCCAGTTTTATACCGTCTCAGTTAGGCAGCTTCACGAATGAGATGAGCTTTCTCGAACGCGTGGAGAACACCATCATTCACTTCTATTCAATTTTCCTATTCAACTATTACGAGAGAACAGTATCCGATCCGCTGGCTCGTCAGTACGTCGAGGACATGCCGCCGTTGACTGATTTGTACAATAACATGAGCCTGATGCTGGTTAACAGTCATCCCAGCATCCACGGCGTTCGTCCAGGGAGTCCAGCCATTGTTGAAGTGGCAGGTCTGCACGTCGATGAAACCCAAGTTTTGTCGAAGGTAAGCATTGAATAATGAGTACATTTACGGTAAGACTAATGAACACTGTCACCCTGCTTAGGAACTGGAAGAGTTTTTAAACTCGTCTAAGGATGGGGTGGTCTACTTCAGCATGGGCACAATGGTGCGGTCTGATACCTTTTCGTCGGATAGGATATCCGCCATATATGAGAGTTTTTCGGAACTTCCCAATTACAATGTCCTTTGGAAGGGTAACGCGGACCATCTGCCTAAGCCGTTTCCACCCAACGTTAAAGTTGTTTCGTGGGCACCACAGTACGCAGTTCTCCGTAAGTGTTCCTCGAATCGATTTAATACCTCTCAAGTAGTCCTTCAAATTACTTCTTCGTCTCGCACAAGGAAAGTACCCTTGTTGCATGTCACCTATTTTCATCATTCTGCGACATGTAGCACACGTAGAAACATTTGTCACTTTTTTTTATATTCCAATCTAGTCGTTTCAGGGCTGCAAACCACCTCTCAAGGCAATCCTCCAAAACTGCTTTTTTTGGAATCCTTGGTAATGACGTAATTCTTTTTTGACTCAACCTATTCGAGACTTTTCATTTTGAATAGTTTGGTTACTTTTTACGGGCAAACTTGGAGGGTTTTTAGCTCTTAAGCGGCGGAATTTATACCTAAAAACAAATGTCTAATGTTTTCTTATGTCTACATTGCGTTTACCACATATCACAGAATGGAGAAAATGGACTTTGGGTGCTTTTCTTGTCAAAGTGAACATTACAATCCTCAAGTCACAATGATCACATATTAGAGTGTAACTGGCAAAATCACTTGAAGCTAATTTTTCGTCAACTCTTCTAGGTCATCCAAAAGTGAAGGCTTTTATTACGCACGGAGGTTTGATGGGGACTCAGGAGGCGATACACGCGGGAGTTCCAATGATTGGAATCCCGTTTGCCGCGGATCAGACATTCAATGTGGCGGGTTACGCGCATCGTGGTTTCGCCATTCACCTTGACTACAAGGATCTCAACAAGGCTACCTTTTCCAAAGCTTTGAGTGAGGTACTAACAAACCCAAAGTACCAGTCAAATGCTGCGTATTTTTCAAGGCTGTTCAAGGACCGTCCACGTTCTCCACTGGACGAAGCAGTTTTTTGGATTGAATATATCGTCCGCAATGGTGGCGAGCCACTCAAGTCTTCGGCCCTGCACCTCAACTGGTTCCAGTATTACTTGATCGACGTTATTTTGTTCTTACTGACCGCCGCGGCGTTTGTCGTAATTGTTCTGTTTCTCTTAATCAGAAAAGTACTAGGTATTTTTATTGGCACGACAAAGCCTTCATCGCGGCAGCGCAAACAAAAGACCAAGTAAAACCAATATGCCGATACCATTTGTTATGCAAACAAATGTGGAGTCTGGGTTATCATATTTTTGGTCAAACGAAGATATCTCTTGATACAATTGCAAGCATTAACGAACAAACTTATTTTTGTGACCATAGTTATCGCCATAAACTGTAATTCGTCATTGGAATATATGGATATTAATATTTTAATTACTTTTCATCTACTCATTTCTCAAACTTGAGAAATTTTGTCACTATCATTAAGACAGAAATGTCGGGAAACAGAAGACAGCAAACTATTTGGAGTTATAAAGTATTTTGAGATTGGTGACTATTTCTCCAGTATTGATGCTCATTTCCTGATGCACATTTGAAGAGAATTCATGTACCTTATGCGGAAGGAAGTTGAAAATTCACAAAAGTCTACATTTTAAATTGTTGTTCAAGATGTATTGAGAAAAAAGAGTTTGCCTGGTACAAAAGTAGACTTCAACATTATAGTTGAATCATGAAAGTCGCGGAGACGTTATCGGTATGATATTAATCGCAGCTACAAGTGTCACTTCCGGTGAATTTATAGTTTTGCCCATTTCTTCGGTAAGGAATCGATTTTTTACATGAGCGGAAGGATACACTTCTGGACTTTGAGAATGGAAAGTGATTTTATAAGTGACGAACGTTCTCCAATTAAGATGCTTCTTTTGGCTTGACTTTCCCGCATTAGTCACAAACTTATTTATCAAGCAGGCATTTAATCTTGTACTAGAATGTTTGACGACAGAGTTTTGTGTAAAACGATCACGTGCTTCGCAATAAGTTACAATAAAAAAAAAGAGCGATTCCGAAACGAAATCGAAGTACTTTGATCATGCCTCACGTGGATTTTATCCTCATCTGTCAGCTTCATGCCAGCCCAGTATTACTTGGCTCGCGTGACGAGAGGGTTTAAAGAAAAGTCGTGCGCACGTTGCCTAATGGTCCGTATTTCTGATCTGTCTCGGAGACCGAGGGCCTGGAATTGTAAGAATTTTTTACCCTCATTCCAACCACCGCAGTGGAGAGAGAGAATCGAAATGAGCTTCCTTTACAATGAAAAGAAAAAAGAAGAAGAAAAAAAAAAGAAGAAATATCGAGAGAGTTTCTGCAGATATTTTCGTGGTCTTTCGAAAAGTGTATTGCGTGTAGCTCACAGACGACGGTTTTCAGGGATTCCGGAAGTGTTTTTCAATTTCAACAGAGATTATCGCGTCTATTTTCAAAAGTGACAGGAGTGAACTTCGAATGATAAAATGAAACCGAAAGTGAGCAAAACGATTTGTTAATCTTGTCCCATATTTTTATTTATCCACGTTATCCAATGGATTTCGAGTCATGAATGAAATGTGATAGAATTTACAATATTGCGAACATTTTTTACCCACTTCATATAAAACTACCAATCCGGAATTTCAAAAAGTGGTCATACATTTCAAAGACTTTTTACGTAATCAGCATGGTAAAAAACCTGATCGTAGCTCTGTGGAATCTGACACAAATAGAGACGAAGTGAATTCTTTTCATCGCCTATACGTATAATCTCAGTATGTTATCGGGTTAGAGAAAAGCAAAACTCCTATAGAATGTTGCAGTATGTGAAAATGATGTAAAAAGCTTGTGGAAATTATGTTTTGTCAAACTGTCTGGTTTTTTCGGCATGTTTAAATACCTTATAATGTAAATAATTTGAGGTAGGTTTTTGGTTATTCCGAATTAGTTTAATTTTTACTAAAAATATACGAAATGCTGTTCTGCTAACGATTTTTTTTTCAATCAAATGACTGAATGTTTGCTTCTCATACGGGAATTCTTACTTCAATCACGCTTCTTATCCATTTTTTCAGCGTTTTCCAGCGGTCGATAGCTATAGCAGGTAACGGAAGTGGAGCTTCTATCGATTTTGCGCCAACTATTTGCAATTCACTGGACTGATGTATTATCTTGAAAATACGATGAAAAAGTGCATTTTTCCGTACTTCAATGCTCTTTTTTCTTACTGTCACAGAGATGATCAGTTTACGTACAAAATGGAGGTAAAAAGAAGTGCTTGAACCATATTAGTGTTACATTAATACCTTATCATTTGCCGTTAATACAATAAAAACGATGAAATTGGATTTACGCAAAGCGTCATAATAACAGTCATTTATCAGAGTCTTCCGCAATTGTTCAAATCCTCCAAAAAAAAAGGAAACCTATTGAATATTTCTAAAATTCAGTTTATCGCGAACTTTCATTTCAACGTAACTGTAGAATTTTCGTTTTTCATGAAGTTGATCTTGATATGGGAATATGAGATAATCTAACATCGCAAAGTTGTGATCATGGAACTTTTGAAATTTGTAGTAATTTTAGTAACTATTTAGTTTTCAGATTGTGTGAAAATTTTGACGATATTTCGGTACCAGGGAAAAAGTCACAACATAATTTTCGAGGCACTCGTTATTCGTTTAACACGTGCAGGTCACTCGGTTGACGTTGTAAGTTACTTTCCCCATCAAGAGCCAATTAGAGAACTCAACTACATCAGCCTGAAAGGAACGCTAGAGTTCAACAGTAATAGCATAACCCCAACAACGGTGAAGTCACTTTACGTTGGGGTAAAAGCAATAGACCACGTTTCCTAGGAGATATCAAATGAACTCTGCAGCCTGATGAGGTTCCCCCAGCTGCAAAACATCATCACTTCTGACACCGAATACGACCTTATTCTCACCTAGATCTTGGGGACCAACTGCTACTCATTGTTAGCAGTGGCACACAAGCTAAAGCTTTCGGTGGTCGGCGTCTCGACCAGCGTCATGTACGCATGGGATTATAATCCATTCTTCAACAGCGCGTATCCAACTACGTACCTCATCAGTTGACTCCCATCACTAATGACATTCATGGAACGTTTGGAAAGCCTGGTCCAGACCCTTTACTACAAGTTTTTGTGCTATTGCTACGATAAAACTGTTTCCCAGCCGCTCGCTAGAAAGTATATCGATGTCTTTCCGTCCCAGAACGATGTTTACTTCGACGTGAGTCTGATTTTGGTAAACAGTAATCGAAGCATCCATGGTGTCCGTCCTATGGATCCCGCTACTGTCGATTTCGCTGATCTTGAATAGACTGGAAATGAATTCAGTAGATTTTAAGAGATTCGAAATCATGTCGGGATGCTTTGAAGATCTCACGTTATTTATCTCCGTATCACTGTATCGGAGCTAACCCCAAGTAATCCGAGGTACTTCGAACGAGTTCAACCCGTTTCACAAGGTTTCATAGAATGTCAGGGGTTTTGAAAAGCTGCAAATGGTTGATAACATGGTCCATTCATTTGTATCTCATAAATATAGTTGTTTAACATCCGAAGCCGAGATCCAAAGTAAATGGCGACACTGAAGATTATTTTCTCTGAAAAATACAGAGGTTTTCTTGATATTGCGGAGAAATGTGAGGTAAACGGAGACTAATTTATCCACTTAGGTGGTCATTCAGACGTAAACTCAGCACTAGCAATACAGTTCCGTAGTCCCTTTCGAACGGATAATGAAGCATAAGCAGCTGTAATTATGATTACGTGATTCATTATTAACCCATTAAAGCCGAGAAAAAAACTCTGTCAGATAGCACCAAACTAAATATTCTATTTATTGCAAAATGGAAAAATAAAATATACGTATTATGTATCATGACATTTGCAATTGTTTGTAAAAAATTATTTAAACAAATTATGCCAAGTCATTATTTTGAAAAATTGACTGCACCAATCGATTCTACGAAAAAAATTATAAAGAAAACCCGCGTGAAATTTTTCGTCAAAGTTGAAATTTATCAATGATTTGGGGTATTTTCAGGAATTGGAAGCGTTCTTGAGCTCAGCAAAATATGGTATCGTATATTTCAGTATAGAAACCATACTGAAAACCGAGAGTTTTTTTACCAGAGGCGATACTGGCGATCTACGAAAGTTTCACCTAACTCCAAAATTATAAGCTTCTCTCGTAGGGAAACGCGAAAGAAATTCCGAAGGAATGACTACCCAATGCCAAAATGATTTCCTGGGTCTTCTATGAGTTACCACTAATACGAAATTCAAAAAGGAATCACACTAACTCCTCATATTTTTAGTAGTTTCTGGCTATCTAATCTCGTAAGCTTTAGAACTACCTGTTTTCCCCCAAATTGTCCGTGAACGTAATTCTCAATTGTTAATGATTTGAAAAATGATCACTTATTTTAGATAGCTTCAGGATCTTTCTGTACTAACATTTATTATTTTGTGTAATATAATTTTTTCACGCGTTTCGTGATTAAATAAATTTAATCATTCTGTGCCATCTTCGGTTATTCATTATCATCAAGATCATTTTTCTCTCTCACTTGGGGATGAATACAAATAAAATTACTGGTCATCCGTAAATAATGGCGTTCCTAACGCACGGAGGTTTAATGAGGACCTTGGAGGCGATTTATGCAGGGGTGCCGATGATTGGGATCTCATTTTCCGCAGACCAGATGTCTAACGTAATAGAATACGTGCAGAGAGGTTGCGGTATTCACGTGGACTACGAAACTGACCAACAAAAGTATCGCCGAAACTTTACGAGAGATCCTAACGAATTCAGGGCACCAATCGAACGTCGCACGTGTTTCGAAACTGTTCAAGGACCGCCCGCTTTCTGCCTTGCACGACGCGATTTTTTGGATTGACTACGTCATCCGAAACGGTGGCGAGCTTCTTAAGTCTTTGAGTCATTATCTCCAATGGTTCTGCTATTACTTGATAGACGGCGGTCTGTTTTTGTTCACTACAACGATACTCGTTTCGATGTTTCACTGTCGTGTCATAAAATTGACCAGTTTAATTTCGGGTCAACAATATCATTTTGCAAATGTATAACGAAAAATATCGAAGTATTCCGAGTCACTGTTGTTCAGGAAAAATCGTTTTGGCTAGAAACTGATAGATAAAATATTCGATTGCGAGGATCAGAAATAATTGGTTGAAATAAACTTGATCACTGTGCATTTGGGTAAAATGAATTCTAAGTCGAACAAAAACGGAATAAAATTTTACCCTGCAACTAAACATAGTCAGTGATTTCGAGGTATCGTTATATAAGACAATTGTTCCTCGCACGCGTATATCGTAATCTCATCGTATATGTATAGGAATGAAGTGACCCATTAAAAGGTTAATAAATATTTTTACTTTGCTGCGTTCGTCTTATCAGAATCATGCCATATATGCGTAAATAGGCGAATTCCCTTATCTTGGTCGAGGCAGATACTTGGATTATTTCGTTGGAAGCAGAACGATCAATTGGAGTCTCGATTTGAGGTACAGCAGTATTTTTTATTTTTCAACAGCGTTCATATCAGGAATTTTGGTCATAAAAGTAACATCGACCATGAGGCCAGTCCGATGTTTCGATCATTTCTAAAAGTTTTAAAAGTGAATTCTGGATAATTTTGCTACATTTCATTATTTGGCGATACATACTTTTTTAAAATTATTTATTATCTGTGGCAAACAATCCCATAGATTCAGTGATTTTTTTTTAATAGTGTAAAATTTTCTCACCAATTTCAAATATTTTTTCTCTGCAGAATTTCTATCTCGTGAAATTTGTTGGCTCGAAGATTCATGAAAATTGCAAGAATAAACGTCGCCTTGTAAATCATGAAACTCCAGATAATACTTGCAATTTTGGCGATCAACTGCATCACAGAGGGTGCGAAGATCTTGGCGATATTTCCGTACCAGGGAAAAAGCCATTACATAATGTTCGAGCCACTGGTGATTGGCTTGGCACGTGCGGGTCACTCGGTTGACGTTGTCAGTCACTTTCCTCCTAAAGAGTCAATTAGAGGACTGAACCACATTAGTTTGCAAGGCTCACTCTATACCTTCGTGAACAACATGACGACCACATACGTCAAGTCACTGATCGGAACAAAGGCAATTGAATTCATTTCGTACCAGGGACCAAACGACCTCTGCAACCTAATGCGGCTTCACCAGCTGCAGGAAATCATCAATACCGACAAAAATTACGACCTGATGCTCACTCAGGTCTTGGGGAGCAACTGCTACTTGGCGTTGGCACACAAACTGAAACTTCCGGTGGTCAACATCGAGACCAGCACCATGTTTCCTTGGGCTCATGATCCATTTTTCGAAAGCACGTATCCCAGCTTCATACCCTGCCAGCTGACAACTTTCACGAACGACATGCGGTTCATCGAACGCGTGGAGAATCTGATCACGACCCTTTACTCCAAGTTCTTGTTTTATTACTACGACAAAACCGTTTCTGAACCAATAGCTAGAAAGTACATTGATGACTTTCCATCTTTGGCTGATATCTACTACAACATAAGTATGGTGTTGGTGAACAGTCACTGGAGCATCCATGGTGCCCGACCCACGAATCCCGCCATCGTTGAAGTCGCTGGTCTTCACATCGACGAAACCCAAGTTCTCACTGAGGTACGAAAACACGGTTATTGACATGGAAATCGAACTGAATTCAGTCAGTTTCAGAAGACTTTACTGTACAGGGTGGGACATTCAAAGTGTGATAGAGCAACAGTACTCAAACTATTGATGATACTCAAAAACGGTTCAGATGAAAGTTACATTGTTCGAGAAGGCTATCATACTGGATCATCTTGTTTTTTTTCGGTGGAGGCGCTGAAACTACGTCAAGGTCAACGCCACTTTTCTGAATATAACAATGTATTTTTTTTCTATAACATTATTACTGATTTTAAGGCGAATTCAGTGATCTACAATACAAGGTCATTTTAGGCACGCGAAGTCTGAAAATAGTCAAAAACTCGAATCAAATCAAAATAATTAATTTCCAAGGGTTTAGTAACCTTTGATTTGTGTTTACCTACAGAAGACGCTCGAAGTGATGACCCTTGACTTGTAAACAATTGTTAATTCGCTGATGAAAAGACCGTCTAACTTCAGCCAACATATGTGGTGTAATTTCAGCACATGCTCGGTGTTTTCTTTCTTTCTTGTCGTCAGGCGTGGTAGGTGCTACCGTCATTACATGTTCTTTGACAAAACCCCATAAGAAGTAATCAAGTGATGTTGGGTTAGGTGAGGTTAGGTATCTTCTGTAGGTAAACACAAACCAAGGTTAGTAAATCCTTCGAAAATAATTATTTTCATTTCATACGATTTTTCGACTATTTTCATACTTCGCGTGTCTAGAATGACCGTGTGTTGTAGATCACTGAATTTGCCCCAAAGTCAGTAATAATGTCGGAGAAAAAAAATTACATTGTTACATTTGAAAAAGTGGCGTTGACCTTGACGTAGCTTCAGCGCCTCCACCGAAAAAGAAATAAGATGGTCCAGTGTGACGGCCTTCTCGAACAATGTAACTTTCACCTGAAATATTTTTTAGTATCATCAATAGTTTGAGTACTATTGCTCTGTCACACTTTAAACGCCCTACCTTGCATAAAATGTCATAGATGACATCAAATATTTTTATCAATTTCGAATGATTTTACAACATTTCACTGAATTCCGGAATACACTCGGAACTAAATAATACAAAAGTCAATAAGATTCTAATAGATTCAAATGTCATACCAAAGTCTTGGCACAATATGCGTAAAACTGATGTATACTCAGATTCCCGAGAATCACAACGGCTTTGGTGAATCTTCAGATGAATTCACACTTTGACACGAGTTCCAAAGATTTCAAGGATTCTGATCACAAGATTAGCAGGAGGATGTCATTGAGCGCATGAAGTTGTAAAAGCGGTCCATCACCTTTTTTGCACATGCTGAATTCTTGTTACGCAATCGAACTTTTTCCAATAATTTTTACTCTTTTCAGGAACTGGAGGTGTTTTTGAACTCCGCGAAGGATGGTGTGGTGTATTTTAGTACGGGAACAATGCTGAAATCTGATAGTTTTTCTAAGGAGAAGATACTGGCGATTTACAACAGTTTTGCTGAACTTTCCAATTACAAGGTTCTCTGGAAGGGAAACATGGACAACATGCCGGAAGGATTGCCAGCGAACGTCAAAATGGTCCCTTGGGTTCCACAGTTTGCTGTACTTCGTGAGTTTCTTTGCCTCCTATGAGATTTTCACAAGAAGGTCTTGGTTAAGAGGGACCAAACGACCCTGTCCCGGGGTTTTCAAACTCTCTGTTCAGAAATGTTTCTTAACTCAGTAATCACTTTACCCCTTTCCGGGGGGTGAAAAAATGACATTTTATGTATTCTATTTTTCATCTTCAGACTCAATTCACGGATCTTGTTGAGAAAAATCACGATATCTCTTACAAAAAGACCTTTTACGTAAATTAATTTGGGCACAGGGGGCCACTCCCGAGGTTCGGAAAATGGCAACTGATACCCATGATTGATGCGTGCATTCAGTCTTCAGACAACAATGGAATGCGTGAAAAATTATCTTTCTTCTACGACCAATAAAAGTAATTTGAATAAATTAAATAGAGATTGAGCGATACAACTCACTGAGCTGCTCTTCTGGTCTGATATTTTGTATCCAAGCGCTACGTGCTTCATGTAAAACAAATTCTCCCTTCACAAAAATTATGTTTACAAAGACACCAATGGGATATTCTTTCGATCAAAGAAGATATGGCATTGTACAGAAAAACCTGAAATCACAGCATCTAACCGCGTATTAGGATTCTAAATGTATTTGAATAATTTAATGCTTCCTTTGGTATTTTGAGCAATATTCCAGTTCTGCGAACTCGTAATGCACTGCTCTATGATGTTAAACGTAGCGTAAATTTGGTGGATCACGTAATTTAAAAAAATTTGTTTTAGTCCGACATGCTTTTGGTATTAACCGCCACCAAACAAGTATAGTGGTATTTCAAAATAGTTTTTGGAAAATATGGTTGGATCAAAACCTCAATTCAACATACCATATCACATATGGATCGCAGATTCGTATCAATCTGTATTAACGTAATGCGAAGGATTCGCGTATATAAACGTCTTTGAAGCTACTTTTAAAGCGGGAAAGCTTGGCGTCTATTGACCGAATTTGGTACTATTTGGAATGAATTGTCATTTCGGTTGAAAAACACGAAATATGCACATCGAAATATCAGAAGACTACTAAATAAACAAAAATTTCATTTCAGCGAAATATGTTCACTTCGGTTTTGTTTTAAGTAAAACGTGGTTGTTCTGAGTGAGAAGTCGTTCGATCCAAACAAACTGGAAGCCAAAAGAATCAGTTGTTTGGTTCGGTAACTTTTTTTTCTCAGTTCCCTTTCCAAAACTTCCAACCTTCTCTCACACATCCGGCAGTTTTTTTCATGACGTGACAGTGAATTGAAAAATAATTACAGGTCATCCGAAAGTAAAAGCGTTCGTGACTCACGGGGGTTTAATGGGAACCCTGGAGGCGATTCACGCAGGAGTCCCGATGGTTGGAATCCCATTTTTCGGAGACCAGATGTTGAACGTAGGGGGATACGCGTATCGCGGTTTCGCCGTTTACCTGAACTACGAGACTTTGAACAAGGAAAGCTTCTCCGAAGCGTTGAACGAAGTTCTGACGAACCCCAAGTACCAATCGAACATCGCACGTGTCTCACGGCTATTTAAGGATCGTCCGCTTTCCCCCTTGAAGAAAGCCATTTTCTGGATCGAATACGTCATCCGAAATGGTGGCGAGACACTCAAGTCTTCAGGGCGTCATCTCTACTGGTTCCAGTATTACTTGATAGACGTCGGTCTATTTTTATTAACCATAACAATGCTAGCTTTCGTTGTCTTATTCACGGTCTCAAGAAAATTAACCGGGTTCATTTGGGAAACGCAGAATCGCAATGTGTCAGTGAAACAAAAAACATTCTAGTGCTGCGAGTCAGTCGAAAAGATATGTGGAAAAATCGACTTGACTGAAAGTCGATCGGTCCTTCAACTTCCCATTGAAATATCAAATTATCGGGCCAAAAAATAATCACTGAATAAAAACCTGAACAACGTTGATTGGAAGATGATATGATCTAAGTTGAACAAAGATGAATTGGACTATTAGAGCTCATATAAATAATAAGAGATCTTCAGATAACATTAATCAATCCGCTATCAAAAGTCGGTAAAATGTTTATATCAGTTACTATATAAACCAGCGGCCCATAATTCATCGACTGATCATCAAACTCAAGTTGAAAACAATGAAGAAGTTCAGATTATAAGTTTATCGAATTATCGAAAAAACAGGTGTCATACTTTGTACTCAGCTGAAACATTTATTGACCTCAAAATACTTGAAAATAAATTTAGTATCGCAACAAGATTCGACTTCAAGTATTTATTTTTATTTACTGCTTTGTACGCCTATGCAACAATTCCGATGCAATATATACTTTGGAATATGAATATCAATTTATCAATTCTGCCAAATTTCAAGCTCGCAACTCATTCAAGTGATTGACTAAATCAGAGGTTCTCTAAAAAAACATCTGCCGGACCAAATTTTGAATAAATGCTGTTAAGATACTACGTATAATATTTTTCAATTTCACAGATTTTAGACGAAATTGAGAGTAACAGCTTGTGCCTAATAATGAAATGATTTCATAATAAATCTACAAAGCAGCAATATTCACCGACTGTGAATTCCACGAGTAAGAAGTCAAGCACCAGATTTTGTCCACAAAATAAGCCTTCATCAGATTAAATACTTTCTTATCAATAATGCCCAATATATTTACTTTGATAGTTTAGTTCTCATAGTTGATCAAGACGGATGCTTTAATGATCGTCGTTTCGGAATTTCCTTTAGAACCAAGAGTCTCGATTTTACCTGTGAGCCAAAAAATTAATTATTACAACGCCTCCAACAATAAATTTCCGAAAGTATTTATGAAGCTCAGTAAATACTAGGAGTGCAGTTCCCTAAAAAATGAGTGTTGCATTAGGAAATCTTCATTGCAAGAAATAAGGTGTATAATTTTCATTCGTGTACGTTTCAAAAGCATGCGAGAGAAGAATGTTGGTTTCTTCGAAACTCAAATGAGTTTTAACCATAACTTTTGACGTTGTTGAGAGAATTTCGTTCGAATATTTGCCTTGAGAAAAGAAAATTGGCAATTATTGTAAAATATCGTATATTTAAAAAAAACATTATCATTCAAGATTGCAGAACAGAATTGTGAATGGTGAGTAGAAATATATTTATTTGTACAAACGAAATGAAAATGAGAATTTTAACATCGTGACGATTACGCCAATAAAAATGAACTCATGATGATGAATATCAATTCAGTCTTATGGCAGTGTGATTGCTTGATATTCGTCAGTTTAAAGTCTTACAAGAAGTAAGAGTCAATTAAAAAATGGTCATACGTTTGTGAAAAAAGTCTCAGAGGTGAGTAAGAATTTCACAGAATTTAGAATGTTTACACAAATCTCATAATTACTCGTTATCGATGTTATATTTTCGGAATAAACTGTCACAATAATACCCGGACGTCATACATACATATTAGAGTGGTTTATATTTAGACATTCGTCTGGGCCACCTTTCAAAACGGCTCGAAATAGCTAATTTGAAAATAATCCCCCTGAAACTTCAGCTTGTTATCTCAACTCCGAACCCTGCCGCGAGGAACTTGAACTTCGCCATTTAAAATGCATACGTTCTTACTTCATGATTGGTATATATTTTATCAAGGGACTACTGTTTTTTAAATAAAAATCTGTAAGTGTGAGAAGTTGGACATCGTTCTAATATTTTTTACAAAACACTAGCATCATCTACGGCGCATTCTATGTTAGCTTTGTACAGTTGCGTGTATATCCATACTGATCAAATATTTACAGATAAAAGATGTTACACAACGACCACTAGCGATTGGTTGAAGCTAGAAATTAATACAAGGGCGTCACAGCTCATCGGTGGATAGGATTGAACAGCATAAGAGACGGTAACTGGTTTCCTTTACTAAACACCGACTTGTAAAAACGAACCAGTGAAAACACCAGCCGATTCGTGGCAACGACGCGTTACTGAATAACTTTGACCGAAAAAAAGGTGAGACTTATTTTGCTCCTAATGCAAAGGTACTGTGCGTATGGAATTATTTATGGCGTTAACGAAGCGTGGTTTAAATCTAACTTGGCATCAACGATCGAAAAAGTGGGTGAAGTTTGGGAATTTATTTCACGACAGTCAATTATTGCATTCGAATGGAATTTATTTTATTCCAAAATATGAGGATCGAACTGCGTTAGGTTATTTTTTTCATTAATAACTATTGACAGGATGAATTGTTACTGACAACATCGTCAATTATTCGACTCGATAAAGTATTTTTCGGTCTGACGATTTCTTAAACGATTTATTCCAAGCTGGGAGAGAGTATTTTTAGATAGTTTATCCTCTTTTGCGTAAGCAGACTTTTTTATTAATTGACATAAATTTTTGGCAACAAAATAAGAACGTGAATTTCCGACCAATAATGGAATCTCATAATGGAATCATTTTCTCTCGTTCTTCTCATTAATTATGATTAGTCATCAATTTCGAAGTTTTTGCCAATTACATCTAATTCTGGCACACAATTTTTCTACTCAAACTACGTACGTTTTAATTCTGCTGCCAGAGCCAGGTCAAGGTTCATAGAGCAAATTGAAAACGGCTCAGGGTCATGAATCTCATTTTTTTTTTTTTTTTAGAATGGCTTCGGACAGTGTCGCAGATTATGAATTTAAAGGAATTGTTTTAGAACAGAGTCAATGATTTCTGAAACGTTTCACAATACATTCCGTTGTTTCTTCGAAAATTGTTATATCCAAAAAAGCAGTATTTTTTTCTGACTTTGATAGACAAAAACATGGACGGATCATTCACGAAACTGGGCACAATTTTGGTGATTTTGGCGGGTGTTTGGATAACGGAGGGTTCTAAGATCCTCGCTATATTTCCGTACCAAGGTCAAAGCCACAACATGATGTTCGAGCCAATTGTGATTGGCTTGGCACGTGCGGGTCACTCGGTTGACGTCGTTAGTCACTTTCCCCCAAAGGAACCGGTGGAAGGACTAAATCACATCAGCCTGAAAGGAACGCTGCACTTCTACGTGGACAACGTGACCGCGTCATTCGCCAGCACAATGATTGGAGTTAAGGCGATAGATCACATGTCCTACCAGGAACCAAACGACCTCTGCAACCTCATGCGGCTTCCCCAGCTACAGAACGTCATCGAAACTGACAAAAAGTACGACCTCATGCTCACCGAGGTCTTCGGGACCAACTGCTACTTAGCGGTGGCACACAAGCTGAAGCTTCCGGTGGTCGGCGTCGTGACCAGCGTCATGTTTCCCTGGGCTTATGATCCATTTTTCGAAAGCACGCATCCCAGCTTCATACCATGCCAGCTGACCACCTTCGCGAATAACATGCGGTTCATGGAACGCGTAGAGAATCTGATTACGACCCTTTACTTGAAGTTCTTGTTTTATTACTACGAAAAAACCGTTTCTGAACCAATAGCTAGAAAGTACATTAATGACTTTCCATCTTTGGCTGATATCTACTACAACATAAGTCTGGTGTTGGTGAACAGTCACTGGAGCATCCATGGTGCCCGACCCACGAATCCCGCCATCGTTGAAGTCGCTGGTCTTCACATCGACGAAACCCAAGTTCTCACTGAGGTACGAAAACACGGTTATTGACATGGAAATGGAACTAAATTAAGTCGGTTTCAGAAGACTTTACTGTACAGGGTGGGACATTCAAAGTGTGATAGAGCAACAGTACTCAAACTATTGATGATACTCAAAAACGGTTCAGATGAAAGTTACATTGTTCGAGAAGGCTATCATACTGGATCATCTCGTTTTTTTTTCGGTGGAGGCGCTGAAACTACGTCAAGGTCAACGCCACTTTTCCGAATGTAACAATGTATTTTTTTTTTCTCCGACATTATTACTGACTTGAAGGCTAATTCAGTGATCTACAATACAACGTCATTTTAGGCACGCGAAGTACGAAAATAGTCAAAAAATCGAATCACATCAAAATAATTATTTTCAAAGGATTTACTAATCTTTGATTTGTGTTCACCTATTGCTCTGTCACACTTTAAACGCCCTACCTTGCATAAAATGTCATAGATGACATCAAATATTTTTATCAATTTCGAATGATTTTACAACATTTCACTGAATTCCGGAATACACCCGGAACTAAATAATACAAAAGTCAATAAGTTTCTAATATATTCAAATGTCATACCAAAGTCTCGGCACAATATGCGTAAAACTGATGTATACTCAGATTCCCGAGAATCACAACGGCTTTGGTGAATCTTCAGATGAATTCACACTTTGACACGAGTTCCAAAGATTCCAAGGATTCTGATCACAAGATTAGTAGGAGGATGTCATTGAGCGCATGAAGTTGTAAAAGCGGTCCATCACCTTTTTTGCACATGCTGAATTCTTGTTACGCAATCGAACTTTTTCCAATAATTTTTACTCTTTTCAGGAACTGGAGGTGTTTCTGAACTCCGCGAAGGATGGTGTGGTGTATTTTAGTACAGGGACAATGCTGAAATCCGATAGTTTTTCTAAGGAGAAGATACTGGCGATTTACAACAGTTTTGCTGAACTTTCCAATTACAAGGTTCTCTGGAAGGGAAACATGGACAACATGCCGGAAGGATTGCCAACGAACGTCAAAATGGTCCCTTGGGTTCCACAGTTTGCTGTACTTCGTAAGTTTCTTTGCCTCCTATGAGATTTTAACACGAAGGCCTTGGTTAAGAGGGGCCAATTGACCCTGTCCCGGGGTTTTCAAACTCTCTGTTCAGAAATGTTTCTTAACTCAGTAATCACTTTACCCCTTTCCGGGGGGTGCAAAAATGACATTTCATGTATTCTATTGTTCATCTTGAGACTCAATTCACGGATCTTGTTGAGAAAAATCACGATATCTCTTACAAAAAGACCTTTTACGTAAATTAATTTGGGCACAGGGGGCCACTCCCCAGGTTCGGAAAATGGCAACTGATACCCATGATTGATGCGTGCATTCAATCTTTAGACAATAATGGAATGCGTGAAAAATTATCTTTCTTCTACGACCAATAAAAGTAATTTGAATAAATTAAATAGAGATTGAGCGACACAACTCACTGAGCTGCTCTTCTGTTCTGATATTTTGTATCCAAGCGCTACGTGCTTCATGCAAAACAAATTGTCCCTTCACAAAAATTATGTTTACAATGACACCAATGGGATATTCTTTCGATCAAAGAAGATATGGCATTGTACAGAAAAACCTGAAATCACAGCATCTAACCGCGTATTAGGATTCTAAATGTATTTGAATAATTCAATGCTTCCTTTGGTATTTTGAGCAATATTCCAGTTCTGCGAACTCGTAATGCACTGCTCTATGACGTTAAACGTAGTGTAAATTTGATGGATCACGTAATTTAAAAAAATTTGTTTTAGTCCGACATGCTTTTGGTATTAACCGCCACCAAACAAGTATAGTGGTATTTCAAAATAGTTTTTGGAAAATATGGTTGGTTCAAAACCTTAATTCAACATACCATATCACATATGGATGGCAGATTCGTATCAATCTGTATTAACGTAATGCGAAGGATTCGCGTATATAAACGTCTTTGAAGCTACTTTTAAAGCGGGAAAGCTTGGCGTCTATTGACCGAATTTGGTACTATTTGGAATGAATTGTCATTTCGGTTGAAAAACATGAAACACGCACATCGAAATATCAGAAGACTACTGAATAAACAAAAATTTCATTTCAGCGAAATATGTTCACTTCGGTTTTGTTTTGAGTAAAACGTAGTTGTTCTGAGTGAGAAGTCGTTCGATCCAAACAAACTGAAAGCCAAAAGAATTAGTTGTTTGGTTCGGTAACTTTTTTTTCTCAGTTCCCTTTCCAAAACTTCCAACCTTCTCTCACACATCCGGCAGTTTTTTTCATGACGTGACAGTAAATTGAAAAATAATTACAGGTCATCCGAAAGTAAAAGCGTTCGTGACTCACGGGGGTTTAATGGGAACCCTGGAGGCGATTCACGCAGGAGTCCCGATGGTTGGGATCCCATTTTTTGGAGACCAGATGTTGAACGTAGGGGGATATGCGTATCGCGGTTTCGCCGTTTACCTGAACTACGAGACTTTGAACAAGGAAAGCTTCTCCGAAGCGTTGAATGAAGTTCTGACGAACCCCAAGTACCAATCGAACATCGCACGTGTCTCACGGCTATTTAAGGACCGTCCGCTTTCCCCCTTGAAGAAAGCCATTTTCTGGATCGAATACGTCATCCGAAATGGTGGCGAGACACTCAAGTCTTCAGGGCGTCATCTCTACTGGTTCCAGTATTACTTGATAGACGTCGGTCTATTTTTATTAACCATAACAATGCTAGTTTTCGTTGTTTTATTCACGGTCTCAAGAAAATTAACCGGGTTCATTTGGGAAACGCAGAATCGCAATGTGTCAGTGAAACAAAAAACATTCTAGTGCTGCGAGTCAGTCGAAAAGATATGTGGAAAAATCGACTTGACTGAAAGTCGATCGGTCCTTCAACTTTCCAATGAAATATCAAATTATTGGGCCAAAAAATAATCACTGAATAGAAACCTGAACAACGTTGATTGGAAGATGATATGATCTAAGTTGAACAAAGATGAATTGGACTATTAGAGCTCATAT
The DNA here is from genome assembly GCF_021155785.1 of Neodiprion fabricii. Taxonomy (NCBI): domain Eukaryota; kingdom Metazoa; phylum Arthropoda; class Insecta; order Hymenoptera; family Diprionidae; genus Neodiprion; species Neodiprion fabricii. The sequence goes on from NC_060243.1 coordinate 19,208,518, forward strand.
AAATAATGAGCGATCTTCAGATAACATTAATCAATCCGCTATCAAACGTCGGTAAAATATTTATATCAGTTACTATATACACCAGCGGCCTATAATTCATCGACTGATCATCTGCGGCGGACACCCGCCAGCGGCAAGCCGGCGAAAAACCATAAGAATATTTCCGTTTCTCCATTTGTATCTTTTTCTATAGCTCTTTACAACTAACCTTCGAGTGTCCAGGCCTCGCCTCGCTAGCCGAGGGCTAAGGGTTGACCGCGCTGGAAATTTCCCTACACGTGGCACTTATGGCGCGACGCGACTCTTGGCCACGACTTGGGGGCGAGCCTGCACTTTTCTTCATCTCTACCCAGTCTTCGCCACGCTCTTGGCACGTACGTATCTATCAAGTCGTTTCGCTTATTTTCCCTGCCTTCCGCATTTTCTACTACGCTATCTGAACTGTGTAATCCGATTTCTCTGGCAACAAACAACTTGTAGACCATATTCTCTGGCGTCATACAGTACTAACCTCCCGACAGCACCACATCATCAAAATCAAGTTAAAAACAATGAAGAAGTTCAGATTATAAGTTTATCGAATTATCGAAAAAACGGGTGTCAAACTTTGTACTCAGCTGAAACATTTATTAACCTCAAGGTACTTGAAAATAAATTTAGTATCGCAACAAGATTCGACTTCAAGTATTTATTTTTATTTACTGCTTTGTACGCCTATGCGACAATTCCGATGCAATACATACTTTGGAATATGAATATCAATTTATCAATTCTGCCAAATTTCAAGCTCGCAACTCAATTAAGTGATTGACTAAATCAGAGGTTCTCTAAACAAACATCTGCCGGACCAAATTTTGAATAAATGCTGTTAAGATACTACGTATAATATTTTTCAATTTCACAGATTTTAGACCAAATTGAGAGTAACAGCTTGTGCCTAGTAATAAAATGATTTCATAATAAATCTAAAGCAGCAATATTCACCGACTGTGAATTCCACGATTAAGAAGCCAAGCACCAGATTTTGTCCACAAAATAAGCCTTTATCAGATTAAATACTTTCTTATCAATAATGCCGAATACATTTACTTTGATAGTTTAGTTCTCACCGTGGATCAAGACGGATGCTTTAATGATAGTCGTTTCGGAATTTCCTTCAGAACCAAAAGTCTCGATTTTACCTGTGAGCCAAACAATGAATTATTATAACGCCTCCAATACTAAATTTCCGAGAGTATTTATGAAGCTCAGTAAATACTGCGAGTGCAGTTCCCTAAAAAATGAGTGTTGCATTAGGAAATCTTCATTGCAAGAAATAAGGTGTATAATTTTCATTCGTGTACGTTTCAAAAGCATGCGAGAGAAAAATGTTGGTTTCTTCGAAACTCAAATGAGTTTTAACCATAACTTTCGACGTTGTTAAGAGAATTTCGATCGAATATTTGCCCTGAGAAAAGAAAATTGGCAATTATTGTAAAATATCGTATATTTAAAAAAAACATCATCATTCAAGATTGCAGAACAGAATTGTAAATGGTGAGTAAAAACATATTTATTTGTACAAACGATATAAAACTGAGAATGTAACATCGTGACGGTTACGCCAATGGAAATGAACTCACGATGACAAATATCAATTGAGTATTACGGCAGTGTGATTGCTTGATATTCGTCAGTTTGACGTCTTACGGCAGTGTGATTGCTTGATATTCGTCAGTTTAAAGTCTTACAAGAAGTAAGAGTCAATTAAAAAATGGTCATACGTTTGTAAAAAAAGTCTCAGAGGTGAGTAAGAATTTCACAGAATTTATAATGTTTTTACAAATCTCATAATTACTCGTTATCGATGTTTTATTTTCGGAATAAACTGTCACAATAATACCCGGACGTCACACATACATATTTTAGTGATTTATATTCAGAATTTCGTCCGGGCCACCCTTCAAAACGGCTCGAAATGGCTAATTTGAAAATAATCCCCCTAAAACTTAAGCTTACTATCTCAACTCCGAACCCTGCCGCGAAGAACGTGAATTTCGCCATTTAAAATACATACGTTCTTACCTCATGTTTGGTATATATGTTATCAAGGGACTACTGTTTTGTAAATAAACATCTGTAAGTGTGTGAAGTTGGACATCGTTGCAATATTTTTTACAAAACACTAGCATCATCTACGGCGCATTCTATATCAGCTTTATACAGTTGTGTGTGAATCCATACTGATAATATTTTTACAGATAAAAGATGTTACATAACGGCCACTAGCGATCGGTTAAAGCCGGAAATTAATACAAGGTCGTCACAGTTCATTGTTAATAGGATCGAACAGCATAACAGACGGTAACTGGATTCCTCCACTAAACACCGACCTGTAAAAACGAAACAGTGAAAACATCAGACGATTCGTGGCAACGGCGCGTTACCGAATAACTTTTACCGAAAGAAACGTAAGTGAGACTTATTTTGCTCCTAATGCAAAGGTACTGTGCGTGTGGAATTATTTATGAGGATAACGTGGTTCAAATCTAATTTGGCATCAACGATCGAAAAAGTGGGTGAAGTTTGGGAATTTATTTCACGACAGCCAATTATCGCAATCGAATGGAATTTATTTTATTCGAAGTATGTGGATCAAACTTCGTTGGGTTATTTTTTTCATCAATAACAATTGATAGAATGATTCGTTACTGACAATACCGTCAATTATTCCACTCGATGACGTATTTTTCATCATTTTCTCTCGTTCTCTCCATTAATCATGATTAGTCATCAATTTCGAAGTTTTTGCCAATTACATCTAATTTTTGCACACAATTTTTCTACTCAAACTATGTACGTTACAATTCTGCTGCCAGAGTCAGGTCAGGGTTCATAGAGCAAATTGAAAATGGCGCACGGTCATGAAATTCATTTTCTTTCAAAAGTAGAATTGGAAGGAATTGTTTTAGAACAGAGTCAACGTTTTCTGAAACGTTTCTGTTAATAATATCGTGGTATTATAAATGAATAGCCAGACAAATAGTTATAATTGTGTATTTATTAATAAAGATATACTTGAACTTGATGCAAATGGATTCGTGAGGATATACAACAGGCTTGCTCTCTTTCTTGTCGCTATGCTGTTTTTGTGCTCCAAAAAAAGGGGACACGCTCGCTGGCTGTTTTTGTGCTCCAAAAGGGGACACGCTCGCTGGCTGTGTCGGAATATACGCGCATGCGCATTTGTTACATAATACATTTTAATACAGTAAGATGTCGCTACCAGACTTAAATTTACATGTATTCCAACAGTTTCACAATACACTCGCTCGTTCCTTCGAAAATTGCTGTATTCAAAAAAGCTGTATTTAATTCTGACTTTGATAGACAAAAAAACATGGACGGATCATTCACGAAACTGGGCACAATTTTGGTGATTTTGGCGGGCGTTTGGATAACAGAGGGTTCCAAGATCCTCGCTATATTTCCGTACCAAGGTCGAAGCCACAACATAATGTTCGAGCCAATTCTGATTGGCTTGGCACGTGCGGGTCACTCGGTTGACGTCGTCAGTCACTTTCCCCCAAAGGAGCCGGTGGAAGGACTGAATCACATCAGCCTGAAAGGAACGCTGCACTTTTACGTGAACAACATGACCGCGTCATTCGCCAGAACAATGATGGGAGTTAAGGCGATAGACTTCATTTCCTACCAGGAACCAAACGACCTCTGCAACCTCATGCGGCTTCCCCAGCTACAGAACGTCATCAATACTGACAAAAAGTACGACCTCATGCTCACCGAGGTCTTCGGGACCAACTGCTACTTAGCGGTGGCACACAAGCTGAAGCTTCCGGTGGTCGGCCTCGTGACCAGCGCCATGTACCCATGGGCTTATGATACGGTCGCCGAGAGCCCGCTTGCCAGCTTCATACCTTGCCAATTCACGCCCTACACCAATGACATGAGGTTCATGGAACGCCTGGAGAATCTGGTCATAATTCTGTACTCAAAGTTCTTGTTCTTTTACTACGACAAAACGGTATCCGAACCAATCGCTAAGAAGTACATCGATGACCTTACGTCCCTGAATGATATCTACCTCAACTTCAGCCTCGTGCTAGTCAATAGTCATCGAAGCATCCATGGAGTTCGTTCTACGAGTCCCGCGATCGTTGATATCGCTGGTGTTCACATCGACGAAACGCAACAACTCACAAAGGTGCGAAAATTTTGCTATCCGTATCATCATCAGCACTTGAAATAAAGTCACGGAAGTTTCAACAATTTTTCGGAATATCAGGATTTTTCAAATATTTCACTCGATTCGAATGATGGGAAAAACTCAAAACAATCTCAAGCATTTTGGCATAGCTCAAATAATTTTCTCATGTTGTCAGGAGACGCAAGCATTTCATGAAACATATCAACAGCTTTCTGACGTCCCGAATAGTATCGAAACGCGTTTCAAGGATTTTACCTTGTATCCTAGAATTTCAGGGGCTGACTGTGGTGTCAAAAAAATAAAAAAAAATAAATTCACGCAGCCAAGAATATTTGACCAAAAACATGTTGATAGTTTAAAGTATAATTTAACAAGTATCTCTTTTCATTCTAGGAACTGGAGGAATTTTTAAACTCTTCGAAAAACGGGGTGGTGTATTTCAGTATGGGGTCAATGGTGAAGTCGGAGAGCTTCTCGAAGGAGAAAATACTAGCGGTCTACGATAGTTTTGCCGAACTCTCGGACTACAAGGTCCTTTGGAAAGGGAAAATGGAAGAAATGCCGACCGGATTACCACCGAACGTCAAAATGGTGCCTTGGATACCACAGTACGCCACACTCCGTGAGTTACTATAAGCATCACTATGACAGACACTAAACGGTTCCACTGCTTGCATTCCCCCAACTTTACCGATGCCTGTAAGGTCCCTCTTCTCGCATCACACACAAAGCCGCGAGAACACAATGAGTTTCCGCTCCTTGTCTCTGCAGACACAAAATGAGCCTCCCCACTTGTCCTCCCACCAGCCTAGCAACGTTGTAATTTCGGCAACAATGTTCCCCGCAAACATCGAGTTAATGTGACGTCAATGTAACGAGATACTGACAGCAAATATCACTATTACGCACTTTGTCAATGGTCTTGAAATTGTTAATGGTTTTCGGAAATATGAACACGTTTCGCTTTATTGTGGTTTGCGATGGTGAGCTTGCAATTCCGATGACGATATTCACCTTGGTATCGTCGTGAAGAAGGTCAGTGAGGTTGAATGTAACCAGATATTGAAAGAAATCATTCATTTGCAGCTTGATAATTACTTTGATTGTGCTGACAGTTTTCCAAAATATTAACATCTTTCGCTTCGTTGTTGTTGTGATGGCGAGTTTGCAATTCAGTGATCTTGTTCGCTCTGATATATCACGGAGTCAAAGTTTGTGGCGTTATTGTAACGAGATGCTGATTCGTCAACTCTTCGACCGTCAGTGACACATATATAGCCAGAAAAAGTGGGCATTTGAAAAAAATACATGTTTTTCACTACATCGATTTGACTGTAATTTGGTAAATCATCGTTCTTGAGGTCGCTAAATTATAGGATAAATCTATGACATTTTTTCCTAACACAAAGGTGGCCCGAAAATCTGATTTTCTCCTGACTGCTAAAGTTAATTAATTAATTTCCATTAATTTCCATTTAAACCCATTTATCCATTCTCAAAATATCATCGTTTTTGTTTCATTTTTTGTAATTTTCTTATTTAAATAATTCAACAAGTACTGAATTGATCAAAACCAGTATCTGATCAGTTTTAAGGTTCGAAAAGCCGCGTTGGTTGATACAAAAATCATTGAAATCCAGTAACTCGTTTTCGAGATATAATTGGATAAAAAAATTAATCGCACATATACTGCTCTTGTGCACGCACACACACACACACACGCGCACACCGACAGTAACCCAACGCACGATTCGACGCGTCAAACGGACCTAGCCTAACCAAGGTCACTGAGTCACAGCAACCTTTGCGCTCTGTCAATCTAACAAATTACCGTAGCTTATTTAAAGAACCGGCCGATTAAAAAACACAGAAGTCATACGAAAGTCGTTACCATTATTTTAAATTAATTTATTTTCGTATTCCCTTGATCTCCTTTATTTTGTTATAACTCACATTTTATCCCTTATATTTCTTTCGCAAATCTAAACGAACAAGCAAGCGCATAGTTCGTTAAAATTTACGTTCACCAGAGTTTGTTTTCTTATCCGACAAATCTGATAGATTAATTGATTAGGACCAGTCATTTTTTAGCAACGGTCAAACGAATAAAGGCTTATCAGCATTGAGCAACGCATGTCCGACAACCGATATTCAAGGGTCCCGAGTCCGATGGACAGCCTTGACATTGCCCTGCTCTGCAGAGAGGTAACCTCTTGTAATCAAAAAAAAGAGATTAGGCACGACAGCCTCCGCGGTTGATTACCCAGTTCTGTAATGCAGCGACGGTGGCTGATTGTGAGCCATCCGTCTCTGGAAAAATACGGTGACGGTACAGAAACTTGCCCGAGTCCGTGATCCAAGCTACAGATGGTTCACCAGGTTTTTTTTTTTTTTTTGGCTAGGCCCTAAATAAACCATTTCTTCATAATTAACGGAGGGGTTCCTTTTAAATTCATTTAAATCACCTAATTTTGTTTCATACTCAGGACAAGAAACTCACAGTATCACGGCTTCACGAGCAGAGGCTTTTAAAAAAGCTATGAACGATACAATACATGTATACATACTAGGGTGTTTCTTGGTTGGGTCTCGTGTCGGAATTTTTTCCCACTCACTTCCAAAAAGTAATCATGTTGTATAGGGAAAAAAACAGGCTTATTAAGAAAAAAAAATCCGACAACTCTCTAACACTACCCGCCAAGTATTCGAATTTTTATATGAGAAAATTCATAAATTTCAATTTTTTTTCTTTTTTGTTCGAAAAGTATTTGATACTTTGAATCCATACGGTATGAAAAAAAAATTTTTAAAAATGGCTATTCTGTAGGAAATTTAATGCTCTACAGAAAAGATCACTTGTTAAAATTTTCGTAAGTCTTATATTTATAACGTTCTTAGCGAAAAATGCAGATACTTTTACATCGAAATATATAATAACCGTCGAGATTTAGCGAAAACTCAATTTTTCATTTTCAGGGTGATTAAAAAAGCTCCCTTCTTTCTCCGGAGGCAGAAAAACGGAGAGTTAAAAAAGTTCGTCGAGTTCTTGTATTTGCTTCGCAACGGCTTCACGCCGTAACAATTGATTCAGCATAATTATATTATCTGTATTTCACGTTTTCAAACAGAACATTATAAATCTGCAGGTTACCATAGCAGTAAAAAAAACCTATAAATTTCTGACCACCTTCAGTCCCAGAATCGAATATTTTTAACGGCAAACTTCACAGACCTTGCGAAAGGGTTTACAGTTAAGATAGAGAATTGTGCTCTTGAGGATATTTCCATTTAGTTGATTTGAATTTTAGGGGGAGGGGTCTGGGTCAAATTTCGAAAAAGTTCAAGTTAAGGATCACTGTTATATACAATAATCAATATATTTAATAAGAATGCGTGGCGATTAATTTTTGCGATAAGACATACAGCATAATCACACCTAAATATGTTGTATTGTTGTCGCGAATGGAATTGATTGTAAAACAAGTAGAGTACAAAAAACAAAATTACATTATATGATTCATTAATTATTTAAATTGGATATGACAATGACGTAATATATACAGGGTGGTCCATTTAACTCTACCACCGCGAATAACTTGGTTACTGTTGATTGTACCGAAAAGTGTCTTCCGGAAAAGTTGTTGCACTTGAAGGGGGGAAATGAGTTTTGGAAGTGAATGTCATCTGAAGGTCATATCTTATGAGATTTCGGTGTTTGCGATGGTTTTTTAAACGGGACTACCTATTTTTATGCTCACTACAACGAAGCTGACATCAAAACGCGTCCAACCATGTACAACAACATGACCTTTGAATAACCTTCGGCTCCAAAATTCATGATTAAGTAATGAAGGTGGAAATTCAAGGAGAATGAATTGTATCGGTACATTCAATACTTTTTCCAGGTAATTCATTTTATTGAATGCTCAAAATGTTGTCCACCAACCTGAATACACTTGTCAATACGCATAATGAAGGATTCCCTGGCTTTACATATCATTTCTGGAGTAATACTCGCACACGCATTGATGATACGTTCCTTCATATTCTCCCGTGTTGTTGGGACGTCTCGGTACACAATATCCTTGATCATTCCCCAGAGAAAGACATCAGAAGGTGTTAAGTCACGAGAACGCGCGGGCCAACAAACTTGTGCTCTTCGACCAATCCATTTCTCACGGAACTTTCGGTTCAGCACACCACGTGATACATGTGCAAAATTTGCTGGACAACCATCGTGCTGATACCACATCCGTTGGCGATCTTGTAATGGGATACCCTCTGATAATTCCGGTAACCGGTCAGTTAACATGTCGGCGTAGTTTTGTCCATTCAGATTTCCATCAATGAATAATGGAGCGATGAATGAAGGAACGTATCATCAATGCGTGTGCAAGGATTACTCCAGAAATGATATGTAAAGCCAGGGAATCCTTCATTATGCGTATTGACAAGTGTATTCAGGTTGATGGACAACATTTTGAGCATTCAATAAAACGAATTACCTGGAAAAAGTATTGAATGTACCGATACAATTCATTCTCCTTGAATTTCCACCTCCATTACTTAATCATGAATTTTGGAGCCGAAGGTTATTCAAAGGTCATGTTGTTGCACATGGTTGGACGCGTTTTGATGTCAGCTTCGTTGTAGCGAGCAAAAAAAAATAGGTAGTCCCGTTTAAAAAACCATCGCAAACACCGAAATCTCATAAGATATGACCTTCAGATGACATTCACTTTCAAAACTCATTTCCCCCCTTCAAATGCAACAACTTTTTCGAAAGACACTTTTCGGTACAATCAATAGTAACCAAGTTATTCGCGGTGGCAGAGTTGAATGGACCACCCTGTATATTTGATGTTAAGAAATCAAATGATCGTCTAATCAGTTTTCGGTAAAATTAAAACGTTTGTTCAATCAATTTCTAGGTAGATAATATAAATACACGAGGAGGACAGTCGATTCACATTCCATCATGATCTAATTTTCTTAATAGTTGTCGCGTGTATTGTAAAAAATCTAGAGTTGTTCCAAACACGATTTGCAGAAGACAATTGGTAGTAGAAAAAGTCGGATTAAATAAGGTAGATGGAATTTAGAACTTCCCGTTCCGTAAGAACACGTGAATCAGTAATTTAAATATACGAGATGGTGCTCAAAATTCAAACTATTCATAAACCGTCAGCTCATAAATCTCTGAACATTTGGCTGTGTATAAGAATCCGCTGCGATGAATTTTAAGGGGAGTTTTATTTTGGCTATAGCCTAGGGGTTGTAAATAAAAAAATGTCACCTAGGGGTTCCTAAATCTCTTAAATCATCGAACTCGACAGTTTTAGGTTTCGTGTAAAAAAGTTTTGTTGGTTTTTTTTTTTTTTTGTTTTGCTTTTTCGACGGGTGAATATCTTCGCAGGCTGTGTTTTGTGGGAAATTCGGTGTGAACGTATATTGGGAGCCTTAATTATCCCTTAATATCCGCGTTGTCAAAATTAAATTTTTAATTTCCTTCACCTTGGGGGAGCTACCTTCCGATAAGCTTACTCTCCCCCACTCTTCAAAATCGCTCATCTCGCAACGAAGGTGAGCTCAAAAATTGTGTTTTGCAGGATCACAGAGTTCACGAATACCATTAATTCATCATTTTTTCAAATTTTCGCGACCAATTGGAGAGGCTAGTTTTACGGATGTCAATAAAGTTGATAGAAAGCGTCGATTTTCGTCCAACCAACCCCCTAAATCCTTACTTATGCCAGTGAAAAAAAAAAAAATTAAATTTCCAGGTCATCCGAATGTGAAGGCTTTTGTGACTCATGGAGGTTTGATGGGGACACTGGAGGCGATTCACGCGGGGGTGCCGATGATTGGAATCCCATTTTTCGCCGATCAGACGTTTAATATAGCGGGATACGCGCATCGCGGTTTCGCCATTCATTTGGACTACGAGACTCTATCCAAGGAAAGCTTCTCTGAAGCATTACGGAAGGTTCTGAAGAATCCTGACTACCAATCAAACGTCGACCGTGTTTCGAGACTGTTCAAGGATCGTCCGCTCTCTCCGTTGGCCGAGGCAATTTACTGGATCGAATACGTAATTCGAAACGGTGGCGAGCCGCTCAAATCTTCGGGTCGTCATCTCTACTGGTTCCAGTATTACTTGATAGACGTCGGTCTATTTTTATTAGCCGTAGCGACGCTCGTTCCTCTCGCTTTATTCCTGTTCGTTAAAAAATTAATGATCCTCTTCTCAGGCACGCGAAATAATAACGTTCAAATAAAAAAGAAGACTTCGTAGCGGACCAAAGATGATGGAATTACTCTTATAACATGTCAAGCGCCAAGTCATTCGTCAATTACAAGAAGAACCTCAGTTTAATCTTAAACTCAGGATTATGCACGCGTTAGAAAACTAGAAGGTGTTTATTTATTTTTTTTAAATCTTGATCAAATCTAGACTCAGGAACGCTTGGAGTTTCTGGTACACGACTCGATATCACAGAAACCTGGTTTATAGAAGAAAAACATGTGTATGAAATGACAAAATGATCTAGTTATACGTTTTTATCCACATCGATAAACGTATTTTGTACACAATGATCACCTACGCGAATCTAAGTCAGTAGATTGGAAACAAAATCAGTCATAAATATATTTACAATTGCAAGTCCGTTTCGTGTGTTCTATCAAAATTGCGAATTGTGTACCATGAAAATTATAGCGGTGTGACAGTTTTGATAACAATATATATATATATATATATATATTTTTAAGTATACTCTTTAAAGAATATTAAACATGCTTACAAATGTTCCGTTTGATCAAATGATTCTTATTGTATGAATATTCACATACGAGTGAATAACTGTTGATGATTTATTGTTCAATAAAATGGGTTTCACCAATTTTTTTGCCAAAACAAAAAAAAAAAAACCGCAAAAAGAAAATTCTAATTGATTCTGACGCTGAATGTCAGCTGAAAAATTAGTTCATACAATTCACGTCAATCTCATCGTGATAAAAAATCGAATCATTTTGTTTAAAGTTTGAAGTTCGTGGTTTCGTAATTTCTAGATACGCCAAAAAAATACCGATTCGAATAACATTAATCAGATCGATTCAATTCGCAGCTCTGGTGAAGTTTTCTTTTATTATCATCACTATTAGTAATGGCAATAGTTTTACGGTCATAGTTAACTCGGTTGTTTTCTCGGAGAAGTGGATGAGCGTTGTATTGTTTCAACCCTACTTAGCCGGGATGCGGGAAAACTAAGCCTAGCGTATCTCTTACCGCGTTCTTGGAACCGCTATCCGAGTTACGACGATTCGTTCCCGTAGTATATACGATGATGGATATCTCAGAATGCAATCATCCCGTGAATTTCGGGACTCGGTAAAGATAGAGGAAGAAAGATAAAAGAGGAATGGATAAGCGAACAAGAAAGAAATCGAATATAAAGAAAAAATTATGATTTCATGTGAAACCCGCTTCACGAGAAGAACAATGAAAAAATAAGAGTTCAAATTTTTCTCAAGCCAGATGAGAGTCTGAAAATTTTCTCAAAAGTGCGACAGATTCGAAAACGAATCAGAGAGACGAAATGTTCAACTTTTTGCAAAACCCATTCTAGAACCGAAATAACGAAGGAATCATGAACATTTTTCCAGACTGTTTTTCATCTCACAAGTCTTACAATTTTTCCGAGAAATGCTAGAGTATCTAAATTGATATAAAGAGTGAAATCTGGTCTGGATTACAAGCTCCAGAAGTACGAGATCGCTACGAAGTTTACTCGGCACAGCGCCAACTGTCGGTGGCGTCCCAAATCAGCGATGTTGCGTTTCTCTGATTACGAAAGTGAGAAGGCATCGATCAAATAATAAGAGAATACAAACTCAATCAGTACTCTAGTACACCTGAATTTTTCAAAGAATAGCCGAACAAAATCATTGATGTACGTTAGCAAATCAACGTTCAAAGTTCCCAAAATATAATTTTAAGGTAAACAGATAATCCACAGTAACTCCGAATGACAGTTTGAACATTAGAAAAAACTATTATTTTCAAGCAAAGTGATTCTTGCTGAATGTTTCAATTTTGAGTCAGCACAAATTGATGATTCTTTATGTTTGATCTAGCGCACTAGATCCGTTTTTTAATATTCTCGTTTATCCGAATAACGAATAAACGTAAATTCCAAGAATCTTACCCGCCCGAATGTACAAATGAAACAAAACTGGCCAGTTTTGCAACCCTGAGTTGTTTCTCTGTCCGCGTACTTTACTTTTTCGGCAAAAAAGATAGGCAATGTCATATGTGAGCCCCGTTTAGCCGGCATGCGGTTAGCTTACGCCAGGATATCTCGAAGCTCGTTCCAACAACCGCTTAGTTTCCGTACGCGACGATGATCTCATTACGCGTATTCGGAATGAAATTGCATCAGAATGTTTTTTAAATGAGAGAAAGAGCGAAATAAATGAAAATAACAGAGAAAAAAAATCTTTCTCTAAATTTTTTTATCGTGCTCTTCTACGTGTTTCAAAACCGTGGTTTCCGTTTCAACGGAAAGATAACACGACTCATATTTTCCCGTGCAAGCCGCTGCCGCACATAAATGTAGGATAAAATTTCATCAAACCAAAAGTCTCCCAGTTGCCCTGAAAGTCAAAGATCTACTTTCCAAACTCTGTCACCATTCGCTTTTGATCTCTTGCTGAGATTCTTTTCGCGGTGATGTAAGTTTCAGTGCAATAGACGTAAAAGAAGAATGTAAAGGTTTGATTCATTATCGCAAATAACATTACTGAAGATTTTTCAATGATTTTCATCGTCTTCCTTACCTTTGATTTCAACGATCCACCAATTCGTCGGTAATTCAGTTTCCTAGAACAAATGAAAGAAGAAAAATAATTACCAAGAAATTAACTGCAAGTGTCTAAATTTTATCTTTTTCCAAAATGACATCACTTGCGCTTCAAGTCCTGTAAAAAGAGACTGATCAAATGTCTCCATCAATCTAACGTCCGTTAAACGGTTCCGCTAGTTCCCGACACCACCGGCAGTTGGCACTGCTCTCAACTTTTTAAATAGTTCGCATTTCGAAGTTGTGACGAATTTTCATAAAATTTCTATCCGGATGAGAAAATTTTGTTTCCCTAACTCTCGTAAAATATCGATCCGAAAATTTTCATCTTCTTTCTTTTTTCTACACACCCGGTAAATTTCCCCGTAATGTGGAACATGATATGTGTTTCGCACCCTCGGCCGTACTCGGGGGTGAAAGAATCCGTTGGCTTAAGGCGTGTGGCTAGCGGGGATTTAATTTCGGTCGCAATAAATACAGTGTATATACGAAATGGAATGATTACGGTTACCCCTTTGGGCGTTAGCTGAGAGTGACCATCGGAGTTATTATACCCTCGATAAGCTTTCCTGTATATCAACTTATTCCCCGATATTCTCGCCGATTATTTTATCCGCTGCGTGATCGTCATTGATTTTACGCACCAAAGAGGCTCTGCCAAAACTTGGCGATTACCTCGTTTCCATATTTCCCATGATGATTATACGTGAAACGACAGGAAGATAGAAGATTCGCTGAAATTTCTCTCCCGAAGTTTTGAGATTAAATCCCAGCCGCTTCGGGGTTTCTTTTTAAATATTTCTGAACACGCGTAACAATTCTACTTCTCCTCAGAGAATTTTTGGGCTGGTTCCATTTTCTCTGAACGTGTTTCAGGTGTTATTGTTTCTCTCACGCTTCGCTGGAACGTTTTTCAAAGTCTTCGGATAACGTTGTATAATGTTTCAAAGCGTTGACCATTCAATGAATAGAAATACTTAATGAAATTCAAAAAAAAAAAAATTTCGTTTATTTCAAAACATTGCTTAACGAAAATTGCTCGGGTCCTCTACAGTCTTCAAAAGAGTTTCAATTTCGATGCGAATGATGAATTTCATGAACATGGTTGAAAAAACTTTTAACGTTTGTAACTAGTAAGATAGCAGTCGTACGATAAGAAAATAGCGATGAAAAATAGATGTGATTGGAAAAAAATCTTCAACGTCTGTAACAAATCGATGCGAAAGTGTCAGTGATTCGAAAAAAATGATATTGAGAAAGAAACTTGCCTGGTAACTTAAAGGCTGAAGAATCTGTTCAATTCGCGAGAAAAGTGGAAATTTTGCAGTTCATGTAAGCATAGGGATTGAAAATTGAAATAAAAATTGGACATGAATTTTACATCGCGGTGAGAAACGTTTTTTCTGATTAATAATAAGCTCTTTGAAATTTCATTCGTCTAAAAAGGTATTCCTTACATCAGTTAATAATTCTGTTTCTCGTTTGAGTTCAATATACACTTGTTGTTAGCATTCGTTAGATCTTCTGCTGTGAAAGGGAATTGATATAAGAGAGTTAATAATAATAATGTTTGTTTTTGAAATCTCTATTCGCGTTATCAATAAACTTTCAAAGTGAAAAAATAAAATTAAAGGGACACTTGATGATTAATCACCCTTCATTTCAATTTTCAATCGACATTTTGATCCAGCAACGAACGTTTATAAGCCCGTTTCTACGCGTTCGGAATAAATTTACTTCGTCTCGTTGATGAAATTTTACGTGCCGATATTACCCATTTCACATCTCCCAGAATGATTTTCAATTTGTTCATCAATGTTTCATCCCGTTCATGTTTTGCATAGCTTAAAGAAGTTAGCTTCGTTTTAAATTTGCTAAAATGTCCATTTTCCAATTTACCATCCTTTAACGATACAAAATCTCCCCCAAGTTTCAATTAAAATTTTACAAAGTTCATTTACCACTCAGTTTTGTACATGATTCACCATTTTTGATGCACCATATACGTAAATATTTGAAAAACCAAGATAATTGCTGAACAATTTTTTGCTGCGAGAGTTTTATATTTACCATCTTTCAGTTTTTTTGTTTGCCGTTCAGAGCGTTTTATTTTTAAAAACATTTTTACATTCTCACGAACAATTCAACGCGGAGTTGAAATATATGATTCATCAAAACAGGGCCCGAACAAGAGACAATTATTTGGTCGCAGGCAGATAATGTGACGCAGCTCGTCGACTGGAAAAGTGACTGGGAAAAATATCCTCAACCGTCAGAATAAAGATGAGGGTTTCCGACAGAAATGCGTTTCATTTTTCTAGTACTCGGCAGACGAGTCAGTCGTTGGGAAGCAGCTTCGACCGAATTTTCCGCCTTTTTGTTTCGATATTTCCATCTCCCTTCCGCAATTTTCACAAAATCTTCCGATACATCAAATTTTCGATACGTTAGCATCGTTGCTTTTTCGCGATTTATAACGACATGTGAAAAGTGCAAACGGAAACAAAATTGAAAGTAGGAATAATGTTGGGTAGATATATTATTTATGGTCAGTGGACCGATAATTCTGGGTATCCCGTAAAGTATCCGAGGATCGAGGATATTGAGAGTGATACTTTTCTTTCCGAGAATAAGGTGAAGAAGAGGCGAGAGGAAAAGAGAAAATGTTAGAAACGACAAGAAGAAAGAAATTGGCTGTTTGAAATTCGAGACAAGAGGGAGAAGGAAATCCGACAGAAAACGAGATAGCCAGAGAAAGGGACCGAGAAATTATTTGTTATATTATACGAAAGAGAAATTTTTCCACGCTGTAGAACTGATGCAGTGACAAGACTGATTTATTAAGAAAACGTGTACCACTCGTCTCGCTCAATTTTATTTTTCAACGTTATTATACGCTCGAATTTATAAGCCCACGCACCTACGCATTATTAAATATAAAACATTTGATACTTTGTGTGTTGTATGAATTTTTAGTAATTCGAAATGGATAAATTGGTCAGATTTGTGACCGGATCTTCAGAAAGCGGAAACGAATCAGTGGATAAAATATCCCCGTGTAAAACCGTTCGGCAAATGCGTAACAGATTAAGATGCTGAAATTTTCTGGAGACAGCGGTGGGATTGAAACGAACGGA